>NC_037673.1:173933883-174068407 GCF_003255815.1 Theropithecus gelada | reverse complement strand
TTTTCAGTAGAGATAGGGTTTCACCGTGTTAGCCAGGATGGTCTCAATCTCCTGACCTCCTGATCTGCCCGCCTCAGCCTCCCAAAGTGCTGGGATTAAGGCGTGAGCCACCGCCCAGCCTTGTCTTGTAACTTATCATTGAACACTGGGTACTTTAGGTTATAGACTATTCTATGCTGGATTCTGCTTCTTTTCTCCTGAGAATTGTTGTTACTGTTTTGTTCATTTGTTTGTAACCTGCCTGTACTAAATTTGTAAATTCGGTCAGCAGTGTGTAGCCACAGCCGCCTCTGCTCATTTTTTGTTTGTTTCTGTTCTTATGCATGGCTTCCCAGGAACCGCTCCTTTATCTGCATGCATGGTATTCCGCCTACAGTTGTGTGAATTTGTGCACTAACACCTTGAGTCGGTGAGGCTTCCATTGCTGCTGATGGATCTCCCCGTGGACTGGGGCGTGCACACAGAGCTCAGGCCATCTGCTTTCCACAGGCATCTCCCCTCACCGTGTCTTCTCTTCACATGCACTCAGGCACCGTCATCAGTCAGGGATGCTGGGTGGTTCGGGCAGGCTCTGGTAATCCCAGCACTTTGGGAGGCTGAGGTGGGCGGATCACCTGAAGTCAGGAGTTCAAGACCAGCCTGGCCAACATGGTGAAACCCCATCTCTACTAAAAATACAAAAATTAGCCGGGCGTGGTGGCGCACGTCTGTGATCCCAGCTACTCAGGGGGCTGAGGCAGGAGAGTCACTTGAACCCGGGAGGTGGAGGTTGCAGTGAGCTGAGATTGCACACAATAAATGATTTAATGCCCATATAATGGAGTGCTGTGAAGCTCTTAAAAAGAATGCCATGAGGATGATCAATAAATACTGTTCTCCTGGATGAGGATTATTACCATCAGCTCCATTTTTCAGATGAGAAAACTGAGACTTAGAGAGGTTACATAATTTTCCGAAGGTTACTCCCTACTGAATGTAGGAGCGGGGATCTTACAGCCTCCTGATCACACCCAAGAACAGCATTCTCTCCTCCGCTCTCCTCCATGGCCCCCTGTGACTCCCAGGAGACCTCCCCAGCTCTGCAGTCCCCAGGGCCCTGGTGTCCATAACTCGAGGAAGGGGAAGGGCCATGAGATCTTGGGCTTTCTCACTCTCTGAAAATGAGCAAGTGAGAATGAGACTTTGCTTAGAAGTGTAAATAAATGCGACATTTATTGCCTATCAAATATGAGAAGCAGTTTCTCTGTTTAACACATGTGTTAGTATCGGTGTCCCTTGTTATTCAAACTCTCCCTATTGAGCTCGAGAATCAAAGTCAGATAACTTTGTCGATAAATCCCTTCCTCTCTGCACCCTTGCTACTCACTGTCTCAAGACCCAAACTCACTGGGACAAGGCGCTGGCCTCCTGATTCAAGCCTGGTGTCTGCCTCTCACTACGCACATCGGGAGCCAGAGAGCAGAGGAGGGGGCGGCTGTGAGTGCACAGAGCACACACGTGCGATGGGATTGCCCCCACCCCGCCTCCATTATCTCTATGGGTGTGATGATGAGAAACTTTCACCTTTCCAGTGAGCTCCTGTGCTGCTTGGACTTTCACAGGCGTGTTTACGTGATGGATTTTTGTAAATACCGCCGTCAGTGGAGGCCTCTTGTCCCCATCTCGGGAACCATAACCCAGATTCCCAAAGGGGAGCTTGCCCTCATGGATGGAAACTGAGGCCCTCAGAGATGCCATCGGCCTTGATCCCTTGCTCCTATTCAAAGATCTCGACATTACCGGAGATTCCTTGGGGCAGCCGGACATGCCTGTGTTGAGGAAGCGTCCACTCGCGCGCCGTGGGAACGTTGTAGATTTTACTGTGATGCAAACAACTCCCTGTGAGGCCCCCGGTGCCCAGGGCCCATTGCTGGGTGCTTTGGAGGGTGGGAGGTGGAGGCGTTTCCGTTTTGCTTGGGGGGATCAGCCTCACCCTTTCTTTCTCCTTTTCCTCTGGGCTGGTGCTCAGATGGTGAGAGCACAGTGCTGATGAGGTGGGCCCTGGGGTGGAACCCACGGCCCCCTCTGACTCCCAGGAGACCTGGCCAGCTGCAGCGGCCCCGGTGGACCAGCAGAGGGACAAGAGAGGAGCTGACGTGGAGGGGCCGAGGCCCACTGGGGGCTCCGGGAGAGTCCGTCCGCCTGTGGACAGCAGCTCAGGGCTTCAGCTGCTTCCGGAGAGGAAACACCGCTCCCTAGACTGAGGCATCGTTCTGGTTAAAAAAAAAAAAAAAAAAAATTGTTTTCACCTTGGTATAGATTTTTGTTTGTAACAATATGTTGTGACAGTTACCACTATTTCTTTTTCTTTTTCTTTTTTTTACATTTTTGAAATTATTTATAGAGATGGGCTGTTGCTACATTGCCAGGCTGGTCTCAGACTCCTGGCCTCAGTGGTCCTCCCACCTTGGCCTCCCAAAGTGCTGGGACTACAGGTGTGAGCCATGGCAGCTGGCCTGTTTTCCTTTATTACTACAGATGTTATCTGAAGCTTTAAAGCCTCCTGGAGTGAGAGCTAGTTCATAACCACGCTGTTTGGAGAGAAGAGAACTACCTGGAATTCTTGTTCTCCCAAGATGTGGAATTATCATCCCAACAACAGCCGTCCCTCGCTCTGTCCTGAGGANCCCTCCCTATAGCCCCTCCCACCCCACCCCATCCCAAGCAGCCACTGATTTGCTTTCTGTCACAGTCAGTAGATTTGCAATTTCCTTAATACCATTTCTGAGCCCAGGAGGCAAATACTTTCTTTTTATCCAGTGGAACTTTCATGGCATGCGTAAGCTTTTGAATTCAGAGAGTGAGAGAATGAGAAAGAAAAGGCTGGTCTGGGTCACTCCTGGGAGGCCGGCCCTAACCACAGTGTGGCTCACGTGCCCTGGAGCCCCTGTGCACAGGACAGCCCTGACTGCCCTTCTACAAGCTTTGTAGCTCCCCTATTACCTTTCCTGGACCAGCTGGGACAATCTCAAACTTTTCACCAATTCTGACATCTAAACAAGTCATGCCAGAGACAGGCGCTGTGGAACCAGCAGGTGCGACCTCACCTCCGGTCCCCGGAACACTGAGCTGTTAAACGAAAGGTGCGTCCTTTTTTTTTTTTTTTTGAGATGGAGTCTCGCTCTGTCACCCAGGCTGGAGTACAGTGGCACAATCTCGACTCACTGCAACCTCCACCTCCCAGGTTCAAGCGATTCTCCTGCCTCAGCCTCCCGAGTAGCTGGGACTACAGGTGCCCGCCACCATGCCTGGCTAATTTTTGTATTTTTAGTAGAGACGGGGTGTAACCAGTCTCCTGGGACCTCCGCCTCCCAGGATGGTCTCCATCTGTTGACTTCATGATCCATCTGCCTCTGCCTCCCAAAGTGCTGGGATTACCGGCCTGAGCCAACGCGCCTGGCCAGGTGCATCCTCCTTTCTCCCTTCCCAGGGAGAATGCTCTGCTCTTCTTCCTGCTGGATCCCTCCTCTACCTGCTTCTCTCCCACCTCCTGCAGCCCCTGGAGCCCCATGGCAATGCAGGCAGACTCATCTGTACCCTCATTCTGTTTGCAGAACCACGTGTCTGGCCTGGCTCTGCCCAAGGACACCACACCTTCTCCATTCCTCATGCCCTGTCCCTGTGGGGTGCAGGTGAGGCTGGGATGGGGCACCCGCCTGGCCCACGGTGGCATCAGGCCCACTCTCTCTAATGCAGGAAGCGTTTCAGATGCCGGGAGCCATGGAAATTGTCCTCATCCTGATCATATCCCGGCTTGGCAAATGATGATGAAGACAGTTTTCCCACAAGATAGACGTAGCCTCTGGGACAGTGCCTCGTTTATTTTCTAGCACAAAATAGGCATTAGAACAGTGGGACTTTGTGGGCATATGGAGATTTTTAAGGCTCCTTAGGAGACATGTAAAAATGTCCTCAATAAGACAAAACACTATCCCCAAAGAAAATGATTGATACGTCGGGCAATAGTAAAATTAAGAATTTTTTCATCAATAAGAGAGTAAAGAGATGGGGCCGGGTGTGGTGGCTCATGCTGTAATCCTAGCACTTTGGGAGGCCAAGGTGGGAGGATCACTTGAGGTCAGGAGTTAGAGAACAGCCTGAGCAACTTAGCAAGATCTTGTCTCTATCAAAAATGAAAAATTAGCTGGGCGTGGTGGTGCATGCCTGTGGTTCCAGATACTTGGGAGGCTGAGGCAGGAGGATCACTTGAGCCTGGGAGGTTGAGGCTGCAGTGAGCCATGATTGTACCACTGCACTCCAGCCTGGGTGACAGGGTGAGACTCTGTCTCTTAAAAAAAAAAAAAAGAGGTGGGGCCGGGCACGGTGGCTCAAGCCTGTAACCCCAGCACTTTGGGAGGCCGAGATGGACGGATCACGAGGTCAGGAGATTGAGACCGTCCTGGCTAACACGGTGAAACCCCGTCTCTACTAAAAAAAATACAAAAAACTAGTCAGGCGTGGTGGCAGGCGCCTATAGTCCCAGCTACTCGGGAGGCTGAGGCAGGAGAATGTCGTGAACCCGGGAGGCGGAGCTTGCAGTGAGGTGAGATCCGGCCACTCCACTCCAGCCTGGGCGACAGAGCGAGACTCCGTCTCAAAAAAAAAAGAGGCAGGACTGGAGAAAGGTGAAAAGTAAATCACGGGTAGAGTATAAAGAGAATTCCTACACATTAATAAGAAAATTGCATGTGGGGCTTAACACCTAGGTGACGGGTTGATAAGTGCAGCAAACCACCATGGCACATGTTTACCTGTGCAACAAACCTGCACGTTCTGTACATGTGTCCCAGAACTTAAAGTAAAATAATTTTTTGTTGAGTCAATCTTGCTCTGTCATCCAGGCTGGAGTGCAGTGGTGTGATCTCGGCTCACTGCAAGCTCCGCCTCCCGGGTTTATGCCATTCTCCTGCCTCAGCCTCCCATGTAGCTGGGACTACAGGTGCCCACCACCACACCTGGCTAATTTTTTGTATTTTTAGTAGAGACGGGGTTTCACTGTGTTAGCCAAGATGGTCTCAATCTCCTGACCTCGTGATCCGCCCACCTCAGCCTCCCAAAGTGCTGGGATTACAGGTGTGAGCCACTGGGCCCGGCCTAAAGTAAAATAAAATTTTTTAAAAAATTAAGAAAACAACTGGCAGACTGATAGGACAATGGGTGAAACAAATGAAGAGGGACAAAAAAGGGAAGGAAGAAAGGGAGGGTGGAGGGAGAAGGGAGGAAGCAAGAGGAAAGAACAAATGAACATCCAAATGGCCAAAAAGCATATAAAACATGCTCAACCTCGTAAGCCATCAAATTTAAACCACAGTGAGAAACCAATATTACACCTACCAGAATGGCTAAAATTAAAAACACTGTTGATACCACGTTTGGGCAAGAATGTGGAGTAATTGAAACTTCATATACTGCTTTTGGGAATGTAAAATAGCACAACTACTTTGGAAAACCCTTGGGTAATACCTACTAAAGGAGACCACACCTGTGATCCCCACATTCTACTCCTATGCATAGACCCAAAAGAACTGTGCACTATACATGTGTTCACCAAATGATGTGCACTAGAGTGTTTGTATCAGCACAATTCACAGGAGCCCCAACTTCCAACAGGAGAATGGATAAGTACCTCTCAGTGTATTTATAGAGTAAAATTCTTACAGCACTGAAAATGGATGACCAGCTGCCATGCACAGTTGGTGAATCTCAGCAACATAATGCTGAGCAGAAGCAGCCAGACACAAATGAACGCGTACTGCACGATTCTGTTTCTGTGAAGCTCTAAAACAAGCAAAAGAAACATCTGGTGAGAAGTCAGGACAGCAATTATCTTAGTGCTCTGGGGGAGGGTGGCTCTGGTAATATTCTATTTCTTGATCTGAGGGCTGGTGTCCAGACGTATTCACTCTATGATAATTTACTAAGCTGCCCTCTGGGGATTGGTGGTTTCTCTGTATGTATATTATACTTCAATTAAAAAAAATAGTCAACAACAAAAACCTAACAATCAAATTAAGAAATGAGCAAGGCCAGGTGCAGTGGCTCACACCTGTAATCCCAGCACTTTGGGAGGCTGAGGCGGGCAGATCACCTGAGGACAGGAGTTCACAGACCAGCCTGGCCAACATGGTGAAACCCTGTCTCTACTAAAAATACAAAAATTAGCAGGGCATGGTGGCATGTGCCTGTAATAGCTCTTCGGGAGGCTGAGGCAGGAGAATTGCTTAGCCCAGGAGGTGGAAGTTGCAGTGAGCCGAGATCGCACCACTGCACTCCAGCCTGGGTGACAGAGTGAGACTCTGTCGTTAAAAAAAGAAAAAAAGCAAATGAGGAAAGGACTTGAACAGACATTTCTCCATACTCAGCATCACTAATCATTAGGGAGATGGAAATGACAATGAGATACCATTTCACTCCTGCTACATTGACTAATATCAAAGAAAATCAGAAAATAACGAATGTGGGTGAGGATGTGGAGAAACTGGAACCGTTGTGCACTGCTGGTGGGAATGTAAAATAGCGCTGCCCCTCTAGGAAACAGTATGGCAGTTCCTCGAGAAATTATACCTAGGGACGCTCCAGCAATTCCACTTCTGGGTATATATTCCCCCAAAATTGAAAGCAAGGAAATAAAGAGACACTCGCCCGCCCATGTCCATAGCTGTGTTATTCACAGTAGATAAAAGGTGGGAGCAACTCATATCCATGGACAGACGAAGGGATCAATAACATGTGGTATGTACATACAATGGAATATTATTCAACCTTACAAAAAAAGGACCTTTGGACCCAGGCCTCAACATAAATGAAACTTGAGGACCATGCTGAGTGACATAAGGCAGACACAAAGGGACAAATATTGTATGTTTCCACTTATATGAGGTACCTAGTATACTTCATAGAGACACAAAGTAGAATGTGTCTCTGTGAAGCATACAGGGGCATACTTGAAGTATACTAGGTATGGTAGGAAGCAGGGGCTAGAGGGAGGAAGGAAAGGGGAGTGGCTGTTTTAACAGGCAGAGTTTCAGTGGGGATGAGGAAGGAGCTCCGGAGATGATGGAGGTGATGGTAGCACACACCAATCGAAGGTTCTTAACATTACTGAAGACTTGAAATGATGACGATGGGAAATTTCATGTTATACATATTTTGTCACAACTTTTCAGGTAGTTGCCTTTTTAAAAAGTTCCTTTAGAGTTTGTTTTCCTCCTTGACATGCATATTTGAATATTGGAGACAAAATTTCTGTACTGTTCTTGGTCAACAAAATGTTTTGTACAAGTTTCAGGAGGAGGCCAGGCGCAGTGGCTCACGCCTATAATCCCAGCACTTTGAGAGGCCGAGGTGGGTGGTCAGGAGTTCAAGACCAGCTTGGCCAACATGGTGAAACCCCATCTCTACTAAAAACACAAAAATTAGCCGGGTGTGTTGGTGCACACCTGTAGTCCTAGTTACTTGGGAGGCTGAGGCAGGAGAACTGCTTGAACCTGGGAGGCGGAGGTTGCAGTGAGCTGAGATCACACCAATGCACTCCAGCCTGGGTGACAGAGCAAGACTCTGTCTCAAAAATAAAATAAAATAGTAAAATTTAAAATTCAGGACCTCCTCACCAGAGCCATACTTTGAGTACACAGTAGCCATATGTCTGTACCGCAGAAAACATTTCCATCCTCCCAGAACCTTCTGTCATGCAGCTTCTGTGAGCCTGACATCGATTCTGTTCACTGAACTCATCTAACTCAAGACACAAGCATCAAAGCTGGAATTTCAGGGTTATCGGACTGCGGGTGAGAGCCGTAATGGTCCAGTGGAAGTGTAAAGTTGGAAGGAAATGTCTTCAGCTCCTCCCTCTCACCTGAAGGCTCTCAACTGTGAAGCGTGCCTTGTTGACAGCCTCTGAATCCACAGAGCACAGGGAGAATCTGAGGACACAGAGGACAGAGCAGGGGACCTTGTGTCCTCCACGTGGTTGCACACAGAGTAGAAGAGCTGGGTGAGTAACTTTCTGGAATCACCTTTCTGCTGAGGTTTGTGTCTCTACAGATGGGCTCAAGAACAGCCTGCCTGAGTGCAGCCATGAGGATGAAGCCTCTTCAGGTAGAGAAGGCACTCCAGGTGGGGCCCGTGCAGAGGGTTCTTGTGGGTCAGTAGGATGGAGACTATGAAATCAGTAAATGGAAAAGGAAATAGGTGTAGGTGCAGAAGTCTGATTTATTCCTTTTATTTTTCTGGAGACAGGATCTTACTCTGTCACCCAGGCTAGAGTGCAGTGGTGCCACTGTGGCTCAACCTCCATCTCCTGGGCTCAATCAATCCTTCCACCTCAGCCTCCAGAGTAGCTGAGAATACAGGTGCATGCCACTATGCCTGGCTACGTTTTGTACTTTCTGTAGAGACAGGGTTTCGCCATGTTGCCCAGGCTAGTCTTGAAATCCTGGACTCAAGTGATCTGTTCACCTCGGCCTCCCAAAGTGCTGGGATTATAGGCATGAGCCACCAAGCCCGGCCTCCTTTTGTATTTTAATTAAGACCAAGTCCTAAGAGGTTGTGTTTGCACGGACATTGTGTGTGCTCTGCTTGTCATATTCATTTCTTGCTCTGGTGTTTTAAGATGACCTTTTGCAGAAAACCAGACCTTTCCTGCCTGTGCCACAGAAAACACTAAATCCTTGGGTCTTGATGGGTTGGCATCCTTTGTGAATGTGGGTGTGGCGTTTGGTGCCATGCAGGGAGTGACGTGGGACCCAGCCCCTCACAGCCCCTAAGTCTCCCTGGAGACAAAGTCTTCCACGTGTGTGTCAGGAGGCGGGAGGGGTCCACCCTCTCCCTCTGCACTCTTGGGACCAGCAGCAGCACCTTCCTGTCCCGGCCTCACCATCGGCTCCAGGCTGAAGGGTGCTCACAGGGTTGGTTGATGCAGAGAAGCCTTCCTCTGGGATTAATATGTACCCGCCCCCCACCATAGAGACACGAGCGGAAACCCATGCCTGAGCACATTGCTGGCCTTCACTCCTCACCCAATACCAAATCCCTGGGTTAGGAATGAAGCCTGAAGTGGGTTTCGTTTGAGAAGTCAGTGTCCAGCTGTCACCAAGGCCCTCCATGGCCAGCAGGAATCCTAGGGGACATGCGTGGAGGGGCTGCTGTGTCGTTGCAGGCACTGGCTCTCACCCTTCCCGTGACCTGGCTCCGGGAATCCACCACACGCAGGACAGGCCCACTGGGCAGTTGGCACAGGGGTCACTTTTTTGTCACGCCCTTTGCTCTGGCCCGACAGCCTTGTTCTGTTCCCCGCGATGCCATCAGGCCAGCTTGTTCCCTGTGTCAGGCTGGCCAGGTGCCCTCCCGCCCAGTCCTCCCACAGCTCAGGCAAACCCTGGCAGGACCCCTTCATTCATGTGCTAACAACGCAGTCTCAACTGCGCATTAAGGCAATGGGACAAGGGGCTTTCCCTGGAATCCCGCTCGTCCTTGCCAACCATTGAGATGCTAGCGGGATTCTTGTGAGGCTTGAATATTTCACATTTCCAAGGTCATCCCAGGCTTTGGTCATTATCATCTCTCACAGATCCCAACACAACCCAGGCCTGTGGCCACATCCCCGACCTAGGCTGGGATCCATGGATTTACTGGAGGGACTGGCAGTGCCCTTCTTTTTGTTGTTGTTGTTGTTTTTTGTTTTTTGTATTTTTGAGACGGAGGCTCGCTCTGTTGCCCAGGCTGGAGTGCAGTGGCACGATCTCAGCTCACTGCAAGCTCCGCCTCCCGGGTTCATGCCATTCTCCTGCCTCAGCCTCCCGAGTAGCTGGGACTACAGGCACCCGCCATCTCGCCCGGCTAATTTTTTTGTATTTTTAGTAGAGACAGGGTTTCACCGTGTTAGCCAGGATGGTCTCAAATCTCCTGACCTCATGATCCGCCCGCCTCGACCTCCCAAAGTGCTGGGATTCCAGGCGTGAGCCACCGCGCCTGGCCGACTGGCAGTGCCCTTCTTTCCAACATTGTTCTGTTGGAGACCAGTAGCACTGGTGGAGGTTGACTAGGAGAAAGGAAATGGGCATCAATCAGGAGAACAAAATCAGGCTCTGACGGTTAGAGCAGAGAGGGAAGTCCGTGCCAGGCACAGAGCATCATGGAGACAGTGGCCACCTCCTGGGGAAAGGGATGCCACGGGCCTCCCCTCCCTGGGCACAGTTATGGAATTTGAGGGCCGGGAAGCGTGTGGGAAACCCGAGGGCCCTCCCTCGCTGCAGGGAGGAGGTGATCCAGGCTGTGGAGAGAACTCTAGAGAAGAGCACAGTAGAGCCTCTGGGGTTGGCGTCACAGCCCCAGGACAGAGGGGCCCAAATGCCCCCTTGACTCCAACTCTCCCCTTTCCTTCCCATGGCTGCCCCATCACCGCTGCTGCTCCGGACACCCTGAAGGTCATATGGCCAATTTAATGCCGACAGAAGAGGCCACCATCGGAATGTAATTTGTCTCCTCTTTCATCTCCTTCATCCCCTCTTCTTTTTTATTTTTTATTTTTACTTTTTCTGAGATAGTCTCTCTCTGTCGTCCAGGCTGCAGTGCAGTGGTGCCATCCTGGCTTACTGAAAGCTCGGCCTCCTGGGTTCACGCCATTCTCCTGCCTCAGCCTCCTGAGTAGCTGGGACTACAGGCACCCGCCACCAAGCCCAGCTAATTTTTTTTTTTTTTTTTTTTTTTTTTAGTAGAGACGGGGCTTCACTGTGTTAGCCAGATTGGTCTCAATCACCTGACCTCGTGATCCGCCCGCCTAGGCCTCCCCAAGTGCTGGGATTACAGGCATGAGCCACTGCACCAGGCCCACCTCCTCTTTTTTTAAAAAAAATTTAATTAAAAAAAATTTAAACAGTGACGGGGTTTCATCATGTTGCCCAGGCAAGACTCGAACTCCTGGGCTCAAGCAATCCGCCTGCCTGGGCCTCACAAAGTGCTAGGATGACAAGCGTGAGCCCACCACACCCAGCCTCTCCTCTTTTTATCCTCTCTTTCTGACTCGTGGGCTTCTCTTTGAGCTCCGCCCCCTCCCTCTTCCCCTCTTTTATAATTGTCTTCTTGAGGGACCTGTTCTCATCTCGGCAGTTGACGTCCTTGGGTCTTCTGTGTCTATAAAATCCCTCCGCAGCCCTCCCCCGCACTTTCTTGGCACTGCCGTGGTTTCTGGACCCCAGGCTGCAGCACTGAACGGTGCTAAGCAACCCTGAATGGCCCACGTGGGGAGGCCAGGCTGGGGTCCGAAGCGCTGGGCCCCACCCAGACATGCACAATTGTTCTCCTCCTTCCAGATCGCAAGAAAGTCTCCTGTGTTGCATTCAGGAGAAGAGATGGAGAACCTAGAGGATGGAGGCCGGGCGCGGTGGCTCAGGCCTGTAATCCCAGCACTTTGGGTGGCCGAGGTGGGCAGATCACGAGGTCAGGAGATCGAGACCGTCCTGGCTAACACGGTGAAACCCCGTCTCTACTAAAAATACAAAAACAAAACTAGCGGGGCGAGGTGGCGGGCGCCTGTAGTCCCAGCTACTGGGGAGGCTGAGGCAGGAGAATGGCGTGAACCCGGGAGGCAGAGCTTGCAGCGAGCCGAGATCGTGCCACTGCACTCCAGCCTGGGAGACAGAGTGAGACTCCGTCTCAAAAAAAAAAAAAAAAAAGAAAACAGATATATATGTGTGTGTGTATTTGTGTAGTCTTTTTACTCTTTACAAAGGAGTATCTTCTGTAAGCATTTGGTGCCAGAATATACTAAAGTGAGAGCATTTGTTTTAGCACAGCATATGATTTTTAAAATTAAAATGCACAGACAGGGTGGCAGGGTTGGTGGGGATGTTGGAAGGACCAAGTCTTATTAGGGGACAACAATGACATGCTCCAGGAAGCTGTGCACATTTAATGTGGAGTCGTTCTGTCTGGATGGCACGGAGGGTCCGGGGGGAGGGGCAGGCTCACTTGTGTCATCAGACCTCCTGCTCCTCCCAGGACCCAGGGCATGGGACTCTGCCTGTTGATCCTTAAGATCCCCCATCCCTCTGCCTCTGTTTCAGCATGTGGGTGACCAGTGCCCTGGAGGTGCCCATGTGAGTGGCTGGGTTCAGTCCTCCTGCAGAGCATTTATAGACACTCTCTTTGGACAGACAACAGTGTGATATCTCACAAAGTACTTCATGATTGTACTTTCCCATAGTCTGAGGAATGAAGAAAGTAGGAGCTTCATCCCTGTCACTGATGCGGCCATGACCTTTGGGGGGCCAGGTGGCAGGGCCAAAAGGAGCTCCCGTGGCCTGTTTAGCGTCACAGACATGTAGGGCCGGAGGTGCTGAATCTGGCACTGGGAAGAGGGGATGGTGAACCAAGGAATGTACCACCAAGGGGAGATTCTTGCCGTGGTCCCCAGAATGTGGTGCAGCTGAGCAGTGCAAGAACCAAGCCAACATCCTATCTGCTTGACCTGTCTTGAGAAGCCCTTGTATTTAGAAAGTGGACACAGCTTCTGCCTCCGTGGCTTCCCTCTGTTGGAGAAGAGGCCCTCGATGGGTGAGGTTTATTGTCCTCAAGTCTGTAGGAGAAAATACATAAGTCGCCCTATACCTTTCAGCTTAAATGACAAAATTTTCTTCATAACAAAATTTATGAGATATTTCATTGGACTTTGCTTGTCTAGGGCATGTGAACCCACTGTAAGCATTTGTAATTCACTTAGAGTCACAAAAATTAAATATATCAAAATTACTTTTGTGGGATGAAAGAAAAGGAGATTAACCTGGGTATAGTGATATGAAAATAGATGTCAAACGTGATTAATTTATTATTTCTACGGTGATTGCCAAATAGTGGTATTCTAATTTCATCGTTCCTTCCATATTTACTAACTGCAATCAGACCCATCTATATTTGAACTCTGGCTCTGCCGCTTGAGCCATGCAGTCTTGGGGTAGTGACAGGAAAGAAAGGAATGTTCATCCCTGAGCTTTATATCCAGAGAAAATCTTCTTCTTCTTCCCTTTCTGTTTCCGTTCTCTCTTCTTGGACTGCCTGTCATTTCCTTCCCTCTGCTCCTGGCCGTGGAGGAGTTGGCATTGGTTGCTGTGTTCCCTTGGTAGTGGGGTTGGAGCACCCTAGGAGGCAGGGCAGTGAGGGAAACAGTGGGCAGAGCAGGTGTGTGTTAGTGGTGCATCCGCCAGCATCCAAGGATTCCCAGTAGTGAGGGAGTGGGATGGGGGGCCGAGAGCCCCATGGAGGCATGTTGGTTGCAATCCAGCAAGCACCCGAGTATGTGGAGGTATTGGCAGAACGTGAGATGCAGGCAGACAACACACACGGTGTGGATATGAGATTGGTTTTTCTCAGCACATAAGGTGCGCAGAGCTAAATATATTGAGGTGAATGAGAGCCAGTTTCTCACTGTTAAAAGAGGCGTTAACAAATACGGGAAAGGAACACTCTATAAATAATTCCAGGGGGTGGATCAGAATTAGAGACATTGTGAAAACCTTGTGGTTATATATATACATAGACACACACACACACGCACACACAGTGAAATATAGAAACATATAGTATAGGTGTTTGTATGTAGGAAATACATAAGTGTATTGGCTATGTCTACTGAGAGAGCCCAGTGACTCACCGGTAGGAATGATCACGGGTAATACTGGATCTCGAATTCTGCATAGCATGCTCTGGGAGAAGGAATCACATATCTTGATGAAATTGCTGATAATAACATGGCACATGGAATGGTAAATGAAGAGCCTAGGACGCCTTGTGTAAAAATATGAGAGCGTTAGAAGTCTCCCACCTCCCAAATCTGGCAAAGAAGCATGAAATAAATGATTGTAACAAAATGCAGCTCATTGGATAACATACTGATTGAGGAATTTTTCTGATATGAAGATAGATAGATGATAGATAGATAGATGGATAGATAGATGATTGACAGGTAATAGAGATAGATAGATAGATAGATAGATAGATAGATAGATAGATAGATAGATAGATAAACAGGTGATAGAGAAGGGAATACTCTTCTTTAGAATAGATGGCAACTACAAAAAGCCCAGAGCTGCTGTTAGGCAATTATCACAGTGTTAGTTGGTTGAGAAAGGAGTTGTACAAAGAGGCTAGTTAGTGAAGGAACTGACCAGCTGGTTAGATGAGGAACAGCTTATGCACAGTGTGTTAGAATAACTCCCCACAAAATACTATTCAGAATAAAGTTCCCATTATAAATTGAAGGCGGATGTGTCTGGCAGATGCCGCCCCACCAGGCCATGAATGGTGACATCACTGGGGCCCGGACAGGTGGCAAATGTGGGTCCTGGAGGGAGGCACCGAGCAGAGCGCAACGCGGTTCCTTTGTTCGTCCTGCCAGGACAGCATAACCGAACCGGGTGGTGAGGGAGCCTCCGAGGCCCCAGAGAGGCTCATTCTGAGGAATGCAGAATATTGGGAATGAGAGAGGTAACAGGTGAAGAAGAGTTTGAGACTGGAAAATAAAGGAAAAGGCAGAGCCTATGAATGCAGCACAAGCTCCAGGGTAGGGACCCTGGACCAGAAAAGGAAGAAGAATTTGTCAGGTAGGAGGAAACATTTAAAGGGTGCCTGAGGACTGGACAGTAACATATCAACATTTGTGTTTTACTTAGCTGGTAGTAAGATCGTGCAGAGGGATTTTGAGCACGCGGAAAACACAGTTCATCAGTGGTGACAGCATGTCTGCCCGTAACTTTCATGCATTTCAGAAAAACAACAAGATGGCATAACAGAGAAAAAAGGTTACAGAGAAAATGAGTTAGTTTTGACAGGTGAACAAACTGGGTAAGGGACAAATATCCACCTATTTGAAATTATTTTGCATCATTTATTTTAAAAATTAAAAATGATCAGTTGGCATTTGCTAGGGGCTGAATTTGTCCCCTAAATATCACATGTTGACACTTAATTGCCCATGAGATAGTACTGAGAGGTGATTTGGGGGGTGATTAAATCATAATGGTGGAGTTCTCAGCAGGGGGAGGCCTGTCCTATTAAAATGGCCTGAGGGGTGGGTTCCTTGCCCTTCTGCCCTTCCACCTTCTGCCCAGGGAAGAGGCACCTAGAGGACCCTCCCCAGACACTGAATGCTGGCCCTTGATCTTGAACTTCAAAGCCTACAGAACTGTGAGAAATAAATTTCTGATAATTAGAAATTAGTATCAGCTATTTTGTTAGAGTAGAATTAACAAAGTATGAGAACATTATATTTATTTTTATTTTTATTTATTTATTTATTTATTTACTCGAGACAGTGTCTCACTCTGTCGCCCAGGCTGGAGTACGTTGGTGCAATCTTGGCTCACTGCAACCTCTGTCTCCCAGGTTCAAGTGAATCTCCTGCCCTCAGCCTCCCGCGTATCTGGGAATATAGGTGTATGCCACCACGCCGGGCTAATTTTTGTATTTTTAGTAGAGACAGGGTTTCACCATGTTGGCCAGGCTGGTCTTGAACTCCTGACCTCAAGTGACCTGCCCGCCTTGGCCTCCAAAGTGCTGGTATTACAGGCATGAGCCACTGTACCTGGCCTATTTTTGATTTTTAAAATGAAGTTAGATATTAATAAATATGTTTGAATTACTTTATTTTCCTAAATACAATGGAATGATCTGCATTTCATCTCCACACAGATTTAATTAAGGTTTTAGTTTTATCACATTTCATTAACGTTTCTTTTTTTTGTCTTTGAGATGGACTTTTGCTCTTGTTGCCCAGGCTGGAGTCCAATGGTGTGATCTTGGCTTACTGCAACCTCCGCCTCCCAGGTTCAAGTGATTCTCCTGCCTCAGCCTCCCAAGTAGCTGGGATTACAGGTGCCCGCCACCATGCCTGGCTAATTTTTGTATTTTTTTAAGTAGGGATGAGGTTTCACCATGTTGGCCAGGCTGGTCTCGAACTCCTGACCTTGGGTGATCCACCTGCCTCGGCCTCCCAAAGTACTAGGATTACAGGTGTGAGCCACCGTGCCCGGTCATCATTTCTTTTTCTTTTTCTTTTCTTTTTCTTTTTTTTCTTTTTTCTTTTCTTTTTTTTTTTTTTGAGGCAGAGTCTCCCTCTGTCGCCCAGGCTGGAGTGCAGTGGTGCAATCTCGGCTCACTCCAAGCTCCTGAGTTCAAGCCATTCTCCTGCCTCAGCCTTCCGAGTAGCTGGGACTACAGGCACCCACCACCATGCCCAGCTAATTTTTTTTCTTTTTTCTTTTTTGAGATAGAGTGTGGGCGGCAAGCCACCCAGGTGCCGAGGCAAGAGACCGAGGGCATGAACTGTTCCAGTATAATAAAATATATAAAATAAGAATAGTTATACTAGATATAGATCATAGATATGATTATGAATATCATTAGTCATTAGTTTGTAGCAATTACTCTTTATTCCAATATTATAATAATCCTTGCTCTACAATCATAACCTAGGAGAAACCAGCCCATACAGAGGTGGGAGCTGAGGGGACATAGTGAGAAGTGACCAGAAGACAAGTGTGAGCCTTCTGTTATGCCCAGGCAGGGCCACCAGAGGGCGCCTTGGTCTAGCGGTAACGCCAGCGTCTGGGAAGATGCCCGTTGGAGGGACCATGGTCTAGCAGTAGCGTCAGTGTCAAGGAAAAACACCCGCTGCTTAGCAGAAGGGGAGTCTCCCTTTCCCCGGGGGAGTTTAGAGAAGGCTCTACTCCTCCACATCTTGTGAAGGGCCTGACATTAGTCAGGCCCGCCCACAGTTATCCGGAGGCCTGACCGTCTCCCTGTGATGCTGTGCTTCAGTGGTCACGCTCCTAGTCCGCCTTCATGTTCCATCCTGTACACCTGGTCTGCCTTCTAGATAGCAGTAGCAAATTAATGAAAGTACTAAAAGTCTCTGATATGCAGAAATAATGGCGTAAGCTGTCTCTCTCTCTCCCTCTCTCTTTGCCTGGCTGCCAGGCAGGGAAGGGCCCCCTGTCCAGTGGACACGTGACTCACATGACCTTGTCAATCACTGGAGATGACTCACACTCCTCACCCTGCCCCTTTCGTCTTGTATCCCATAAATAACAGCGCAACCAGGCATTGGGGCCACTACCGGTCTCCGCGTCTTGGTGGTAGTGGTCCCCAGGCCTAGCTGCCTTTTCTTTTATCTCTTTGTAGTGTGTCTTTATTTCTAGAGTCTCTCATCTCCACACCTGGGGAGAAAAACCCACCGACCCTGTGGGTCTGGTCCCTACAATGGAGTCTCGCTCTGTCGCCCAGGCTGGAGTGCAGTGGCACAGTCTCGGCTCACTGCAAGCTCTGCCTCCCGGGCTCACGCCATTGTGCTGCCTCAGCCTCTCGAGTAGCTGGGACTACAGGCGCCGCCACCTCGCCCGGCTAATTTTTTTGTATTTTTTTAGTAGAGACAGAGTTTCACCATGTTAGCCAGGATGGTCTCAATCTCCTGACTTTGTGATCCAACCACCTCGGACTCCCAAAGTGCTGGGATTACAGGTGTGAGCCACCATGCCCTGCCCAGGAAATACTGCACGTGAAATAAAGATATTTGAATACTAATAAAAACTGGATTCATCAAAAGCAATAGTGCACTTGTAGTACAAAAAAAACTGAAGGAAATCCTTTATGTTAAAAGCAAATTAACACCAGAGGGAAACAGATTTATAATAAAGAATAATGAGCTGCAGGAGTGGAAACTTGTGGACATACATAATCAAAATGCTTTTTCTCACTTACTAATCCCATAAGAGACAATCAGTTTGAGAAATAAAAAGTAGGCTGCGCACGGTAGCTCATGCCTGTAATCCCAGCACTTTGGGAGGCCGAGGTGGGTGGATCACCTGAGGTCGAAAGTTCAAGACCACCCTGGCCAACATGGTGAAACCCTGTCTCTACTAAATAAAAACTAGCCAGGCATGGTGGGGGGCACCTGTAATCCCAGATACTTGGGAGGCTGAGGCAGGAGAATCGCTTGAACCCAGGAGGCGGAGGTTGTAGTGAGCTGACATGTTGCCACTGCACTCCAGCCTCGGTGACAGAGTGAGACTCCGTCTCGAAAAAACAAAACAAAAAGAAAGAAAAAATAACAGCATTTTTGTGGGTTATCATATATGCAGAATTAAAATATATAAATTTAATAGCATACAATATGGGAAACAGCATGTTGATTTGTACTATTTTAAGGTTCTTTACATGGTCTGTGAAGTGGTAAAGATTTATACGGCCATGGACCCTGGAGCTGAAAGATTCCTATTGCCTATTGACATCATAGGCGTCATACCATTGTAAGGCGGTACATTGCCTTTTGTGTGCTTGGATATGTTTAGATACAGAAATATTTACCACGGTGTTACAATTACCATCATGTTATAATTGAGTAGAGTAAAATGCTGTACGGCCTTTTAGTCTAGGAGCAGTAGGCTGTGCCATCCAGGTTTCAGCAAGTACAGTCGACAATGTCTGCACAAAGATGCAGTTCTCTGAAGGTGTAAGCCCCCATGGCTGCAATTTAATTAGAACGTAATAATTCTGGAATACATAGTATCATGGGTACAATAATCACTAAACATAGTTACAGCATGAAGCCCTTCAATAAAATGAAATGGAATATTTTTAAAAGCCGAAAGAATGCAAAAGGAAAAAAACAGATGAAATAAACAGAAAATAAATTCCTGATTTCTGTTGTTAGTGATGAAACAGTCATCTGAGAGACACCCATCAATGCTGAATTCTTTGCCCACCTTCATATTTCTTGATCTATGTAATCATGAATCTTACTGAGAGTCAACCACATAAAAAAATCTGCACGTTCACGCTTCCCTTTACCTCAGCACTGTTCACAAAGATGAAGATATGAAATCAGCCTGCGCGTCCATCAACAGAGGACTGGATCAAGAATGTGGTCTATGTACACAGTGGAGGGCTATTTAGCCATGAAAAAGAGTCAAATCATGTCTTTTGCAGCAGCATGGATGGAACTGGAGGGCATTATCTTAAGTGAAACAGCTCAGACACAGAAAGACAGATACAGCACGTTCTCACGTATAAGTGGGAGCTAAATAATGTGCATACCTGGAGGTAGAATGTGAAATGACAGCAGTGGAGACTCGGAGGGCACTGGGGGCGGGAGGGGGAGGGTGATAAGAACTTACTCAGTGGATGCAACGGCAATATGACTCCAGTGATCGATGCACTGCAGTTCTGACTTCACCACTATACAACATACCAGTTTCACAAAATCACACCCGTACCCCACACATCTATACAAATACAATAACAAAAGGAAATGTGCAGTTTCTGGAGGGGGAGTCTGCACACCATTGCTTTTCTATGTGACGCCCCAGGGTTTTAAAAGAAATACAAGTAAAAAATCATGTTGCTAAAAAAACATATTTCCCGTCTTCCAGTTGTCTTGTCATCTGGGAAATAAAATCTCTATGTACTTGGGGATAAAATTTATTGAATTATCAAAAATATATACGCTAATGTATGTGAGTCATTAGCTATACCCACATTGAAATAAAATTTGTGAAGACTCCTCAAAGTCTCTCAAAGATTTATTTGGCCGGGCGCGGTGCCTTACGCCTGTAATCCCAGCAGTTTGGGAGGCCAAGGCGGGCGGATCATGAGGTCGGGAGATTGAGCCCATCTTGGCTAACATAGTGAAACCCCGTCTCTACTAAAAATACAAAAAATTAGCTGGGCATGGTGGTGGGTGCCTGTAGTCCCAGTTACTCGGCAGGCTGAGGCAGGAGAATGGCACAAACCTGGGAGGCGGAGCTTGCAGTGAGCCAAGATTGTGCCACCGCACTCCAGCCTGGGCGACAGAGCGAGACTCTGTCTCAAAAAAATAAATAAATAAAATTAAAAAGTGGCACTGGTAGGGGGAGAACTAATTCTTCAGTGATGTTGTGCATATTTTGGGGGCACATAATCTCATTGATAGATTCTCCAGTGCAGCACCAGTATTAACTTAAGATCATTGTGGATTTTTATGTTTAAAATGGTACTCTGCAAATCTCTACTGGACAGAGAGATTATGGGGGTTGTAGATGCTGTCATCTGTGTTACCCTCTCAATTCAAAAGAAGAACCTAAGAGTTCTAAGGCCTCTAATGATCACCCGTGATGGGCAAGGAGTAAGAAAATGTGAAGCCATGGCCAGGCAGGGTGGCTCACGCCTGTAATCCCAGCACTTTGGGAGGCCGAGGCAGGCGGATCATGAGGTCACGAGATCGAGACCATCCTGGTTAACACGACGATACCCCGTCTCTACTAAATATCCAAAAAAATTACCGGGCGCGGTGGCAGGCGCCTGTAGTCCCAGCTACTGGGGAAGCTGAGGCAGGAGAATGGCGTGAACCTGGGAGGCAGAGCTTGCAGTGAGCTGAGATTTCGCCACTGCACTCCAGCCTGGGCGACAGAGAGAGACTCCGTCTCAAACAAAAAAACGAAAACAGAAGCCAGCATGTGAAAGCTGACAAGGATACGCCAACACCAGGATGACGTGATGTCTCTGATTGTGGGGACACTTGTGTGAGCCGTTGGGACTGTGACTAGGCTACACTCTCTGAAGGTGTCTCGGCAGAAGCCCCATGGAGCAACCGGCCCAAATCCTGAGGCCAGTGAACGTGGCATGAGCGGGTGCCCACAAGAGGACAGGGCCTGCACTGGGACCGAAGCATGCAGAACCACTTGCCTTGCATGTGAGCGTGAGCACACAGGTCCTGTGCATCTGTAACTTTCCCAATGCAGAGATTCACCAAGAAACAAAACCTCCAGAAGTTGCCAGAAGAAGAACCGTGGCCCTCGGGGCCCTTTCTCTGCGCACCATCCAACCCACTCTTACGGGGATGAGGGTGATACACTGATGAGCTCAGAACACAGGTGGAGCACAGGCTAGTTCTGTAAACCACTGGGTGGATGATAGACAAGTTTGCAGCCAACCCTGAACAGAGGATTCCTAAGAACAAAAGCTGCCACAGCGTGGAAATCCCAAGCAGACAAAACTTAGGGAGGTTAGAGGACTGTGGGTTAGAGGTAAGAGAGCTGGTGGTCTAGACTCCAGCCTCAGAAGCCAGGAAGCTCTTAGTTTTCGCCAAGATCACGCATCAGCAAACAGGGAAGTCTTCTCAGAGGAGGTGACGTCTATGCTGGATCTTGAAGGCTGAAAAAAGATTCACCAATTAGGTAATGTGGAAAGAGCAGTCCAGGGAAAGACAGAGCAAATAAAATGAATGAATGAATGAATGAATGAATGAGTGAATGAGTTCGGTTGCTCCCCCCAGCCTCTCCAACAATTGGTATTTTCTGATGTTTTCATTCTGGCCATGCTGAGGGATGCATTAAAAGCACATAGAAAGTGCAGATGCCTCTGGGCAGCCCATAGATTGTTTGGAGACAAGGACAACTGTCAACCTCTGTCAATGGTAGAACTGATTCTCAGGGTCTGACCTGGAGCTAGGAACTGAGGCGATGGTTTGTGGTATTCAATAGCACTGTCAGCGTATGCCCTAGAAGTGCTCAAATCCTGGGACATACACAACCTAGGGATGGGACAAACGTGGACTCAGCACGGTCGGTTATAGCTTGTGTCTAGCACCTTGTTTCTGCAACCCTCACGTTCAGCTAGGGTAGGGCCATGAATGAGCAGCACCCCGGCTTCCCGACCATCGCCCCATCCACATGGCTCCTCCAGAGGACGAGTTCGGGCGGCGTCCTAGGACACCCCAAGGTCCTGACCATCGCCCCATCCACCCAGCTCCTCCGGAGGACGAGTTAGAGTAGAGTAGCTTCCTAGTGCACCCCGATGTCCCGACCATCGCCCCGTCCACGCAGCTCCTCCGGAGAACAAGTTCGAGGAACTTCTTAGTGGCAGGACAGATCAGGGGTCCCATCTAATGCCAGGTTAAGATTGTCTTTCTTTTTCTGAGGTAGAAGCGGTGCTTTGCTGTCTTATCAATTGAGTTCAGTTATGAAAAGTTGACCGCTTTGCTGTTTTATCAGTTGAGTTCGGAAACGTGGCCACATGCATTACAGAGGTTAGTGGCTGTTTCTTCAGTTGCTTGGGATGGAAGTCTCTTACCACACAAGGCCTGATTCAGGAGGGCACATTGGCGGGGTGTGTCAGATTCTTCACTGTGCGTAGAGAGCCTTTTCCTCAGGAGCAATTCTTTCCTCCGTGGGTTAAGAATTTTGCAACTGCTGATTGAAGTAGACATGACAGGCCAGGCATGATGGCCTGTAATCCCAGCACTTGGGAGGCCTAGGCGGGTGGATCACCTGAGGTCAGGAGTTCGTGACCAGGTTGGTCAACACGGCGAAACCCCATCTACTAAAAATGCCAAAATTAGCTAGGCATGGTGGCACATGCCTGGAATCCCAGCTACTTGGGAGGCTGAGGCAGGAGAACTGCTTGAACCCGGGAGGTGGAGGTTGTAGTGAACCAAGATTGCATCACTGCACTCCAGCCTGGTTGTCGAGACTCCATCAAAAAAAAAAAAAAAAAAAAGACATGACAGACACATCCTCCAGCAAAAGTCTGTGCCCTGTGGCAGGAGTAGGTTTTCTCTACCCTAGCTTTTAGATTCCTTTGACTTGGCCAGGCAGGGTGGCTCACGCCTGTAAACCCAGCACTTTGGGAGGCCAAGGCGGGCAAATCACAAGGTCAGGAGATAGAGACCATCCTGGCCAACATGGTGAAACCCCGTCTCTACTAAAATACAGAAAATTAACTGGGCGTGGTGGCAGGTGCCTGTAGTCCCAGCTATGCAGGAGGCTGAGGAAGGGGATTCGCTTGAACCCGGGAGGCGGAGCTTGCAGTGAGCCCAGACGGCGCCACTGCACTCCAGCCTGGCGACAGAGCAAGATTCCGTCTCAAAAAAAAAAAAAAAAAGAAAAGAAAAGAAAAAAATAGATTCCTTTGACTTGACCCCTATTTCTCCTCTTGTTTTTGTAAAGTCAACAAGAAAAAACAACAGCAACAACAACAACAACAACAAACCACCTGTGCCAAAAGAACACAGCAGAACCTATGGCACTGTAGTGCCTTCTTTTCTGTCACCGTAGGTGGCCTCGGGGGGGCGGGGGGAGTTCATGCATATTCTGCATGTGGCGCTTGTGAAGGAGAGAGCTAGATGACAGGGAAGGTGAGTCTTCCTTGCTGGCTTTCGTGTGGGGAGCCACCCTGATTCCAGTTTCTGGTTGGAATGAGGATTGGTGGTGATGAAGGAACATTATTTTCCAGGTAAAGCACTGTGACCGTGTTTCCGCAAGCAACTGCATTTCCTTTAGATAGTATGGGTTTGTGCGTATGGGTGGTGGGGTGTGTCTGTATGTGAATTTGTGTGGGGTGGCTGTGTGCATGCGCCCATGTCTGTTTCCCCCGGTGTTATACTCTGCTTAGACAGCAGAATTGCAGGTGTAAGCTTTCTCAACAAAGAATCCCGTCCCCGCTATTCCACAGGATATATGTGGATCCAAACTGGGTGGACTGCATACAGTTCCAACCCTCACCACTCAGGGTTAGCACCAGATCCCACAAGTCCAGAGCTAAGTCCCACAAAACTGCCCTTACTTCAGACACCAGCTGAACTTTGGAAGTCCCCAAGCCACCTGCACTTCCGACAAACTGGCTATAAATTCAAGGATTACCATGACTTCCTCAGGTTCAAAACTTCACTAGAAATGACTCAGAGAACTCAGAAAAGTGCTATATTTACAATTTGATTAGAAATGATCCACACAGAGCAAGGTGTATGGGGCTAGGGGATCCTGGATGCATGGCTTCCATGCCTTCTGTCTGGGGAATCGTGGGGTGGGGTGCTGGCGGGGGGTTCCAGGTCACAGATGGATTCAAAGGTTTCTTGATTGGCAGTTGGTTGAAAGGGTTAAGCTCTGTCTTAAGAGTTGAAATCAGCTTCAATTAGGTAACACGGTGCGGTGGGGGGTGGGAGTTTGGGGAGTTGTGGGAGCCAAGGTTCTTGTCACGTAAATGACACTTCCAGGGAGAGGGCTTCAGAGAGGATAGACGCGAACGTCTCTCAGTGGACTTAAATGGTGACAGACTTTCTGGAAAGACCTAGTAAGGGAGCCATATGCTCCACAGATTGCAAATTTCCCACAAACAGACAGCTGTGTTGGGTCATTCCAAAAAATGTCAAAGAAATATATTTCGGGGTAAAATACTTGGATTTCCTTCAGGACCTGCTTTCAAGTGATGCTATAATCGAGTGCGTTTGAAGTTTGGTATCTTATTGCTACAAAGCGTTTGTTCCGTCAGTCATAGGATCTCTATTTTCACGTCACTGCTGTTTGGTTGGGTCTGAACCACAAAGTGAGGAGGGTATACTGAGGCGTGCCCAACCCCTCTTCTCCCTCATGGCCTGAATGAATTTTTCAGGTTTATTTGGATCCCCTTGGCTGAGAGGAGGGTCCATTCAGTCCGTTGAGGGGCTTAGAAATTTAATTTTAATTTACATTGTAAAGTGTAAACATATACAATGTTGATCAATTATACCTTAATAAAGCTGAGGGAAAAGAGAATAAAAGGAATCATGACTAACAACAATGAAAAGAAATGGAAGCTGAGAAACATTTACAATATTTATTAATCTGTTTAAAAATAACAGAAACAAGACCATTACATAGCAACATAAATAGCATATTTTTGTGAAAAATATTTTCGAAAGCAAAAGTAATTTGTGGGAAAAGTGGCATTGCCTTCCCGTCCTCTGAGAGTCTGTCACATCTGACAACAGGAGCTGGGTCCCTGTGCCCGCCTCAACTGGGGCACCGCACTCCCCACAGCACATGGCTTCTGGGCACTTGGCCAGGCAAGGCAAGGTAGCTCACACCTGTAAACCCAATTTTCTCTCTCTTTGTTTCTCTCTCTTTCTTTCTTTCTTTCTTTCTTTCTTTTCTTTCTTTCTTTCTTTCTTTCTTTCTTTCTTTCTTTCTTTCTCTTTCTTTTTCTTTCTTTCCTTCCTTCCTTCCTTCCTTGCTTTCTCTTTCTTTCTCTCTCCTTCCTTCCTTCCTTCCTTCCTTCTTCCCTCCCTCCCTTCCTTTCTCTTTTTCTTTCTTTCTCTCTCTCTCTTTCTTTCTTTCTTCCCTTCTTCTGAGATGGAGTATGTCTCTGTCACCCAGGCTGTAGTGTAATCTCGGTTCACTGCAGACTTTGCCTCCCAGATTCAAGCGATTCTCCTGCCTCAACCTCCCAAGTAGCTGGGATTACAGGCATGCGCCATGATGCCCAGCTAATTTTTGTATTTTTAGTAGAGATGGGGTTTACACATGTTGGCCAGGCGGGTCTCCAACTCCAGATCTCAGGTGATCTGCCTGCCTTGGGTTCCCGAGGTGCTGGGATTACAGGCATGGGCCACCACGCCTGGCCCCAATTTTCAATCATAAGGTACTATTCCCAAAGTATCAAATGCTAAATGTCTCATAATATAACACCTGTGGCATTCAAATGCCCAACATCTCAGCATTTTGTCTTATTAAAGACTGCAAAAATGTACAAGACTTTAAAACTATGAAATAAGCTAAGTAAAACTAGGGACACCCAAATAAAATTCAATGTACTTAAGATTCAGTGCAGCTATGATAGAATACTTAAGACTGGGTAATTTATTTTTTAAATTATTTTATTATTATTATTATTTTTATCTATTTTACTTTTTTTTTTGAGACAGAGTCTCGCTCTGTCGCCCAGGCTGGAGTGCAGTGGTGTGATCTCAGCTCACTGCAAGCTCTGCCTCCCGGGTTCACGCCATTCTCCTGCCTCAGCCTCCCGAGTAGCTGGGACTACAGGCGCCTGTCACCACTCCCAGCTAATTTTTTTTTGTATTTTTAGTAGAGACGGGGTTTCACTGTGTTGGATGGTCTCAATCTCCTGACCTCGTGATCCGCCCACCTTGGCCTCCCGAAGTTGTGGGATTACAGGCGTGAGCCACTGCACTGAGCCAAGACTGAATAATTTATTTAAACAAAAAAAAGAGGTTTATTTGGCTGAATATCCTGGTGGCCGGAAAGTCTGAGATTGGGCAGCACACATGGTGAGGGGCTTATGCTGCTCCAACTCCTGGCAGAATATGGAAGGGGAAACCAGCACAGGCAAAGAGAGCACACGGCAAGAGAGGAAGCAAGAGGGTCCAGGAAGCTGAACTCACTTCTGTAACACCCCACGCCTAGTAACTAATCCAGTTCCATGAGACAGCATTAACCTATTCATGAAGGATCTGCCCCATCACCCAAATGCCTCCCACGAGCCCCCACCTCCCACCACCACCACACTGGGAATTAAATTTCAACGTGTGTTTTGGTGGGTACAAACCACATCCACACCATAGCATACAACCCACCCTGTGGGGCCATGCTGCTGTGTCCTTCCCTCCCAGTTGCTGTGGCACCCTACCCCTTGGGGCCTGAGCTGATTTGTGCCCTGCTTTCTAGAGAATCAATGCCTTGACCAGCCAGAGAAATCACAGTCCCTAATGCAAGAGCTGAAGAAGTGCCCCACTTGAAGGGACGTCCCCTGGCTGAGCTGAGACGGATGGAAAAGAAAAGCTCGTCTACATAATAAAGGCCATCTCTAAAAAACCCACAGCTCACATCATAATCAATGGGGAACAATTGAAAGCCTTTCCACTAAGATTGAGTTCAAGACAGGGATGCCTAGCCTTGTCACTTTTATTCAAAATAGTACTGGAAGTACTAGCAAGAAAAATTAGACCAAAAAAAAAAAAAAAGGCAACTAAAAGCAGAAATAAATTATTTCTATTTGCAGATGACATGATCCATATAAAAAAAACCCAGATTTTCCATAAGAAAATGTTAAAACTAATAAATGAATTCAGTAAAGTTGCAGGATATAAACTCAAGATACAAAAATCAGGAGCATTTCTGTACACAAATAATAATCTAGCTGAAAAACAAATCAAGAAAACAATCCTATTTACAGTAGCACCAATCAAAATAAAATACTTTAGGAATAAATTTAGACAAAAATGTGAAAGACTAGTACACTGAAAACTACGACACACCAATGAGAGAAATTTAAGAATACACAATAAATGGAAAAACATCCCACATTTCTGTTGAGAACAAGCCCCCCAAAATCTGGCCATAAACTGGCCCCGAAACTGGCCATAAACAAAATCTCTGCAGCACTGTAACATGTTCATGATGGCCATAACGCCCACACTGGAAGGTTGTGGGTTTACAGGAATGAGGGCAAGGAATGCCTGGCCCGTCCAGGGCGGAAAACCGCTTAAAGGCATTCTTAAGCCACAAATAATAGCATGAGCGATCTGTGCCTAAAGGACATGCTCCTGCTGCAGTTAACTAGCCCAACCTATTCCTTTAATTCGGCCCATCCCTTCGTTTCCCATAAGGGATACTTTTAGTTAATTTAGTATCTATAGAAACAATGCTAATGACTGGTTTGCTGTCAATAAATATGTGGGTAAATCTCTGTTGGGGCTTTCAGCTCTGAAGGCTGCGAGACCCCTGATTTCCCACTTCACACCTCTGTATTTCTGTGTGTGTCTTTAATTCCTCTAGTGCCTCTGGGTTAGGGTCTCCCCGACCCAGCTGGTCTCAGCACATTTCTGAATTGGAAAAATTAAAATTGTTAAAATGGCATACTATCTAAAGCAAATATACAGTTTTACTATCAAAATTTGAATAACATTTTTCACAGAAATAGAAAAATACAATCCTACAATTCACATGGAACCACAAAAAACCCCAAGCTAACACAATACAGAGGAAAAAAATTAATATTGGAGGCATAACACTACCTGATTTAAAATTACATACAAAGCTATAGTAATCAAAACAGTATATGGTATTGGCATCAAAACAAAAACATAGACCAATGGAACAGAATAAGAAGCCTAGAAATAAATCAAAACATATACTGTCGACTAATTTTCAACAAGAGCAACCAAGAGGAGACTGGAAAAAAGATAGTTTCTTCAATAAATGAGGCTGTGAAACTGGATTTTCACATGCAAAATAATGAATTTGGGCCCTTATCTTACACCCTGTAGAAAATCAACTCAAACTAGATAAAAGACATAAATAAGATATGAAACTATAAAACTCCTAGAAGAGAATGCAGGGGACAGGCCCCTTGATGTTGGCCTTAGCAATGATTTTTCAGATAACCCACCAAAAGCCAGGCTACATGCAAAAGTCAACAAGGAGGACTACATCAAACTAAAACACTTCTGCACAGCAAAGGAAACAATCAAAAAAAAAAAAAGCAACCTACAAACTGGGAAAAATATTTGCAAGTCACTAGCTGATCAAGTGCTAATATCCAAAATCAGTGAAGAACCCTTACAACTGAAGCAGACAAATAACCTGTTAAAAAAGCTAACAAGGGACCTGAACAGGCATTTCTCTAAAGACAACAAAAACGATCAGCAGGAAATGGGTAGATGAAGGTCAAAACATGCAAAGTAGCAGACATGGGATGAACAAGGCCAGAGACCTAATGTATAACATGAAGACACTGTCTTTGGGATTTTTGTTTAATAAGTAGGTTTTCACTGCCCCGTCACACAAAAAAGTACCTATGTGAGATGGTAGATATGTGAACTTGCTGACTATAGTAACTATTTTACTATTTACGTGTACCTTTAACATCATGCAGTCAACCTCAAATATACACGGTAACATTTAGTTTTAAAACAGAGAAGTTTGACCAGGAGTGGTAGCTCACGCCTGTAATCCCAACATGTTGGGAGGCTGAGGTGGGTGAATCACCTGAGGTCAGGAGTTCGAGACCAGCCTGGCCAAGAAACCCCATCTCTACTGAAAATACAAAAGTTAGCCAGGTGTGGTGGCAGATGCCTGTAATCACAGTTATTCAGGAGGCTGAGGCAGGAGAATTGCTTGACCCCTGGAGGCAGAGGTTGCAGTGAGCTGAGATTGCACCACTGCACTCCAGCCTAGGCAACAGGAGCAAAACTCCATCTTGAAAAAAAAAAAAGTTTATCTCCAATCGGGAGAAAACCACTATTACCATGTTTTGTGTTCCTTTCCAAAATATTTTATGAATAAACAATTGTTCAATCAAATTTAATGTGAGATCTTATACCTGAGAATTCGAAGCATGTAACACATTACCTATAAAAGTGTCTGATCTTCTCTTTTCCTATTTGAATGCCCTTCATTTATTTCTCTTGTCTGGCTGCTGTGGCCAGGATTTCTAATATTATGTTGAAAAGGAGTGGTGAGAAAGGTGATCCTTATCTTGTGCTGGTCTTCAAGGGGAATGCTTCCACCTTTTGCCCATTCAGTATGATGTTGGCTGTGGGTTTGTGACAGATGGCTCTTGTTATTTATTTTATTTATTTATTTAATTATTGAGATGAAGTTTCACTCTTCTTGCCCAAGCTGGAGTGCAATGGCACAAGCTCAGCTCACTGCAACCTCCGCCTCCTGGGTGCAAGTGATTCTCCTGCCTCAGCCTACCAAGTAGCTGTGATTACAGGCGTGCGCCACCACTCCTGGCTAATTTTTTTTTTTTGTAGTTTTAGTAGAAATGGGGTTTCACCATGTTCACCAGGCTGGTCTTGAACTCCTGACCTCAGGTGATCTGTCTGCTTCATCCTCCCAAAGTGCTGGGATTCCAGGCATGAGCCACCATGCCCAGCCCATGGCTCTTGTTATTTTGAGGGATGTTCCTGCAATACCTAGTTTATTGAGTTTTTAACATGAAGGGATGTTGAATTTTATTGAAAGCCTTTTCTGCATCTATTGATATGATCATGTGGTTTTTGTCTTTAGTTCTGTTTATGTGATGAATCACATTTATTGATTTGCATATGTTGAACCAACCTTGCATCCTGAGGATGAAGCCTACTTGATCGTGGTGGATAAGCTTTTTGATATGCTGCTGGATTTGGTGCGCTAGTATTTTGTTGAGAATTTTTGCATCAATGTTAATTAAGGATTTTGGCCTGAAGTTTTCTTTTTTGTTGTGTCTCTGTGAGGTTTTGGTATTAGGATGCAGACAACATGATTCTATGTCTGGAAAACCCCATATTCTCGGCCCCAAAGCTCCTTAAGCTGATAAACAACTTCAGCAAAGTTTCAGGATACAAAATCAACATACAAAAAAAAAAAAAAATCACTAGCATTCTTATACACCAGCAACAGCCAAACCAGGAACCAAATCAAAACTCAATTCCATTCACAATCACCACACACACACACACACTAGAAATACAGCTCTAGTATTACAAATACACACTAGAAATACCCTCCCTAGAAATACAGCTAACCAGGAAGGTGAAAGATCTCTACAAGAATTATATAACACTGCTCAGAGAAATTAGAGATGATACAAACAAATGGGAAAACATTTCATGCTCATAGATGAAAAAATTGCCCAAAGCAATTTATGGATTCAATGCTATTCCTATCAAACCACTGATGATATTCTTCACAGAAATATAAAAACTATTTCAAAGTTTATATAGAACCAAAAAAGAATCCCAAATGGCCAAGACAATTCTAAGCAAAAAGAACAAAGTTGGAAACATCACACTACCAAACTTCAAACTACACTACAGGACTATAGTAACCAAAACAGCATGGTACTGGTATAAAAAAAAAAAAAGACACATAGGCCAATGAAACAGAATAGAGAATCTAGAAATAAGGCCACATACCTATGATCATCTGATCTTCAACAAAGCTGACAAAAACAAGCAATGGAGAAAGGACTTCCTATTCAATAAATGTTGCTGGGATAACTGGCTAGCCATATGCAGAAGATTGAAACTGGATCTCTTCCTTACACTATATACAAAATCAACTCAGGATGAATTAAAGACTTAAATGAAAACCCAAAACTATAAAAACCCTGGAAGACAACCTAGGTAATACCATTTTGAACGTAAGAACTGGCAAAGATATTATGACAAAGACGCCAAAAACAATTGCAACAAAAGCAAAAATTGACAAATGGGATCTAATTAAACCAAAAAGCTTCTGCATGGCAAAAGAAACTATCAACAAGAGTAAACAGCCTACAGAATAGGAGAAAATATTTGCAAACTATACACGTGACAAAGGTCTACTATCCCGCATCTATAAGAAACTTAAGGCCGGGTGTGGTGGCAGGTGCCTGTAGTCCCAGCTACTTGGGAGGCTGAGGCAGGAGAATGGCGTGAACCCGGGAGGCAAAGCTTGTAGTGAGCCAAGATTGTGCAACTGCACTCCAGCCTGAGAGACCGAGCGAGACTCCATCTAAAAAGTAAATAAATAAATAAATAAATAAAATAAAGAAACTTAAGCAAATTTCCAAGAAAAAAACCAAGCAACTTTATTTTGTTTTGTTTGATTTTGTTTTTTGAGATGGAGTCTCGCTCTGTTGCCCAGGCTGGAGTGCTATGGCACACAATCTCGGCTCACTGCAACCTCTGCCTCCTGGGGTCAAGCAATTCTCCTGTCTCAGCCTCCTGAGTAGCTGGGATTACAGGCAGCCACCTGTAATGCACCACCAAGCCAGGCCATTATTTTTTTGTATTTTTTTTAGTAGAAACGGGGTTTTGCCATGTTGGCCAGGCTGGTCTTGAACTTCTGACCTCAGGTGATCTGCTGGCCTCGGCCTCCCAAAGTGCTGGGATTACAGGCCTGAGCCACCGCACCCGGCCATAAAACAACAATATTCCAAAGTGAGCAAAGGGCGTGAACAAACACTTTTCAAATGAAGACAAACATGAGGCCAACCAGCATATGAAAAAAAGCTTGGACAGGTGCGGTGGCTCACGCCTGTAATCCCAGCACTTTGGGAGGCCGAGGTGGGTGGATCACCTGAGGTTGGTAGTTCAGGACCAGCCTGGCTAGCATGGTGAAACGTCCCCATCTCTACTAAAAATACAAAAATTAGCTGAGTGTGGTGATGCATGTCTGTGATCCCAGCTACTCGGGAGGGTGAGGCAGGAGAATTGCTTGAACCCAGGAGGCAGAGGTTGCAGTGAGCCAAGATCGCACCACTGCGCTTCAGCCTGAGTGAGACAGAGCGAGACTCTGTCTCAAAAAAAAAAAAAAAAAAAGATAAGGAAAAAGAAAAGAAAAGCTCAATATTACTGATCATTAAAGAAATGCAAATCAAAACCATGATGAGATACCATATCACATCAGTCAGAATGGCTATTGTTAAAAAATAAAAGAATAACAGATGGTGGCGAGGTTGTGGAGAAAAAGGAATGCTTATGCACCCTTGGCAGGAGTGTAAATTAGTTCAACCATTGTGGGAGACAGTGTGGTGATTTCTCAAAGATATCAATACAGAAATACCATTCCACCCAGCAGTCCCATTACTGGGTATATACCCAAAGGAATATAAATTGTTCTGTTATTAAGACACAGGCACATATATGCTTATTGCAGCACTATTCACAATAACAAATAATAATAATAAAGACTCCAGGAGGCGTCCCTGGGAGCCTTTCTCCAGCCTCATAGCCCACCTTGCATCCAAGTGACAGCATGTAGCTTTCCTTTTGTGAGGGGAGCCCGTGGGATTCACTCCCTTTTCCTATTTCCTCCGGGGTGAAGCCTCGTGTGTCAAGACAATGTGGGGTCAGGGACTATCTGGGTGACCCTGGCGAGCCTCTCCCCACGGAGTTCTAGGGGCCATCAGGGCAAGGGGAGTACGCCCAGGGCGGTCGCCCCCAGGGGTGTTTGGATACAGGCCAGAAGCAGGCTGCTTTGTGATGGTTGGGGGAGGTAATGAGACTCCCCCGCCAAGGCTCCCTTGGGCACTGGGAAGATGGGACATCTGGAACCGCCTCCTGCCTGGACCAGATGATGCCCAGAGCCACTCCCTTGGGTCCTCACCCCTCCTTCCAGGCAGTGGGGACGTGGGTTTCCAGGGGAATCCAGGCCTTTAGGGAGAGTGGGAATCTGACTTTGATCTTACAGCTCCGCATTTTTCCTGCACATTTGCTGATTAGTTTATGCCTGTCAGGGGCCTCAGAGCCAGTGCTAAGTCCCAGGGTCTTAGGGTAGGAAAGATGATTCCTCAGATTTCCTGCAGGCATTCGAGCATGGTGGAAGGATCAGTGGAGCCTCCGGTGAAACTTGGCAGATTGAGCACTTCATTTATTTTCACTCTCACAGGATCCTTCCAAAAGATTATCACAAATAAATAGAGAATTCTGAAACCTACAAAGAAAAATACAGCAAAAGAGCAATGAATCAGTTTCAAAGCCTAGGCGGAGAGGCTGTAGGATGACTGACAGCAGCCGCCTGTGGGACTGGAGAGCAGACGGTTTGGTGGAAACAGCGCCCAGTCGGAACTTGAGGAGAAGCAAAGGGACTGAGCCAGCAGAGCCGGCCCCAGACCCCCGCCCCAGCCTGGGGGAGCTGCAGGTGTGTTCTGGGAACACACTGTTCTGTCCCTTCTATTTTTCTCATCATATAAACTCTGGTTCTAGAAACAACTGACCTGCAGCCAACTGGCCGGAGCAGCATGTGGTAACGGGGCTGGGCTATTTACAGCCCATTGTGACTGCTTACAGCCATACTTACAGGCTGTACCGTGGCCACTCCCACCACGGTGCTCAGCTGTGACGTCAAAATAAGGCAGAGCCGGCCGGGTGAGGTGGGGCAGGGGGACGGGAGCTGTACACACGCGTGCTGGGGGCTCAGGGACTCAATACTGTCCGGGGCCGGGGCTGTAAACATGACTGGGGCGGCCCCTGTGCCATGGGGAGGAAGCCCACAGGGAAAGTGTCATTCTCATCACATCACACCAAGGGTATCTGCTATTAACATGGCTCATCACTTTTTAAAAATTTTAAGATTCAGTGGGTACATGTGCAGGCTTGTTACGTGGATAAACTGTGTGGTGCTGAGGTTTGGGCTTCTAGTGAACCTGTCACTCAAATAGTGAACACAGTACCCAACAGGTGGTTGTCCAGCCCTTCCCCTGCTCCTGCTCTCCACACTTTTTGAGTCCCCAGTCACATTTTTTTTTTTTTTTTGAGACGGAGTCTCTGTTGCCTAGGCTGGAGTATGGTGGCATGATCTCAATGCCCTGCAACCTCCACTTCCCGGGTTCAAGTGATTCTCCTGCCTCAGCCTCCTGAGTAGCTAGGACTATAGGCACACACCACCACACTCAGCTAATTTTTGTATTTTTATTTTATTTTATTTTATTTATTTATTTATTTATTTATTTTTGAGACAGAGTCTCGCTCTGTCACCCAGGCAAGAGTGCAGTGGTGCGATCTCGGCTCACTGCAAGCTCTGCCTCCCGGGTTCACACCATTCTCCTGCCTCAGCCTCCCAAGTAACTGGGACTACAAGTGCCTGCCACTATGCCTGGCTAATTTTTTGTATTTTTTAGTAGAGACGGGGTTTCACCGTGTTAGCTAGGATGGTCTCAATCTCCTGACCTAGTGATCTGCCTGCCTTGGCCTCCCAAAGTGCTGGGACTACAGGCGTGAGCCATGGCGCCTGGCCCCATAATTTCTTTATCCAATCCACCCTTGATGGGCACCTGGGTTCATTCATGTCTTTGCTACTGGGGATAGTGCTGGGCTTACCACTGCGGATGCTGACCTTAACCACCTGGTGGGGCTGGTGCTCGTTAGGTGTCCCTGCTCTGCAGTGGCTCCTCCCCACTTCCACACTGCACTCTTTGAAAGGAAGCCATTGACCACAGCTCCCACTTCAGAAGTGGGCAGTTACACACTCTCTCTGTAAGAGTGGGGTAGGTACATAACTTCTTTGGAATTCTCCTGCACAGAATATTTGTCCTTCATTAATTTCTTTATTCAGTCATTTATTTATGTTCATATCAATATTGGCTCATGGATGTTGATCGTATACTCTGGGTCATAATCCAATACTACTTGATGTATTGTGGTGCTCAGATTGTTCCAGTTTTGACTCTTTTAATTGACCCCCACATCTCTTTGACATAGCCCTATCACAGGGGGTTAGTTGGGTTGTTTTGGTTTGTTGACTTGTTTTACCATTTTCTGACTTTCTGATGCTCCAGGTGCATCTCGAGTATTTTGTGGCCCAGTGCTAGAAGTAACCATTCTCCAAGGATCTCTGGTTCCTTTCCCTGGAGAATGGTATTAGAAACCAAGATCTAGGTGCTGGTGCGCTCATTGCTACTGGGGCATTGCTGCTTCTAGGCCTTCTCAGTGGACAGAGCACAAAAATCTATGTGTGGATGCTCATCCATGTGTATACACGTGAGGGTTAATTTTGTCATTTTGGCTAGGCTATGGTGCCAGGTTGTTCGGCCAAACATTACTCTAGCTGTTGCTGTGATCGTATTTTCTGTATGTGATTAGCATTTTAATCAGGATACTTTGAGTAAGGAGATTACTCTTCATAATATGTGGGGGAGGGAGGGCCTCATGCAATCAAAGAGCAAAAATTGAAGTTTCCTGAAGAAGCAGCAGTTTGCCTCAAGACTGCATCATAGAAACCCTGAGGGTTTCCAGCCTACAAACTTCAGACTCAAGACTACAACTTGGCAGGGTGCTGTGGCTCACGCCTGTAATTCCAGCACTTTGGAGGCCAAGGCGAGTGGATTACAAGGTCAGGAGATGGAGACCATCCTGGCTAGCACAGTGAAACCCTGTCTCTACTAAAAATACAAAAAAATCAGCCAGGCGTGGTGGTGGGCGCCTGTAGTCCCAGCTACTAGGGAGGCTGAGGCAGGAGAATGGCGTGAACCTGGGAGACGGAGGTTGTAGTGAGCCAAGACTGCGCCACTGCACTCCAGCCTGGGCAACAGAACGACATTCTGTCTCAAAAAAAAAAAAAAAAAAAAAGACTACAACTCTCCTCTGAATTTCCAGCCTGCAGGCCTACTCTATGTAATTCAGGTTTGCCAGCCCCCACAATCACAAGATGTGATACACACACACACACACACACACACAATCTATATTTATGTCTGTGTCCATCTCCAAAGAAGATATACACAGTAAGCACACGAAAAGATGCTGAATATCATTAGTCATCACGGCATTGCAAATCCAGGTCATAAGGAGGTACCACTTCCCATTCACTAGGATGGCTGGAACCACACACTGGGGTAACAACAATGGGTCACAAGGATGTGGTGAAATCCAAGCCCTCTCGCTGCTGGTGGGAACGGACGTTGGTGCAGCTGCTTTGGAAAACAGCGTGGCAGTCCTTCCGACAGCCAGCAGAATTGCCACGCGGCCCAACAGTTCCACCTAAGAGAAGTGAAATGCTTTCACACAAAAGTTGGTACATGGTCGTTCATTAGCATCACCATTCACAGTCTTCAAAAAGTGGAAAGTACCAAAATATCCATCAACTGAGGGTGTTTATTTGGGAGGTGTTTTCAGGAGGCAGGAGGTGAGAGAGGAGGCAAGGAAAGCACAGGGCCTGGGGAGCACTCAGCAGCAGCTGGTGAGCCTACCCCGCCCGGCACTCCACCCGGTGCTCCGCGCCGCCATCAGTGGAGTGCCCATGGAGACGTGAGATGAAACCTTGAGCAGCCGAGCACAGAGTCGGCACTCTGGAAAGGGCAGTCGCTGTGGTCATCATCGAGTGCCTGTGAGGATAGGACATCTACAGAGCCCCCGGCCAGCTCTAAAGCATTCAGAGCACACAGGGAGCCTGGGGTGTCTTCCCTTCCACTTCCTCACTGCTCTAGCCTGCCCTGCCCTCCTGCCCACCTCGCCAGCAGCTGCACTGAGCCATTGTGAGTCTCATGGCAGGTCTTGGAGCTGTGTGTGTGTGTGTGTGTGTGTGTGTGTGAGAGAGAGAGAGAGAGAGAGACAGAGACAGAGACAGAGATGGAGATGGAGACACAGAGCATGTGGGAGCTCATTTCTCCTTGGCTCCAGATGGCGGACGAGGACAAGCAAGATCACACAGGATCCAGGTTCTTTGGCACAACTGAGCCCTACTGCCCATCGTCCCACCCTCAGCCTTGGCCTGTCCGCAGCTTACTGCTGCCCCAAACTCCAGGCTTCCAAGCACTTACTGGAACCATTTTTTCTCACATAGCCGTCCAACTCTTAGTCAGGCCTTAGCAAGGCTCTGTGCACCCCCAGTCAATCAGACAGTCAGTTTCCCCAGCCAGCGGGGAGTCTCTGGTTTGCCAAGACTCAGAGGCTGGTGGAAGCCAGACTGGGGAGGGGGTGGCTCTCCTGGCTGAGGAGGGGAGAGAGATGGGGCAGGCTCTCTTAGAAGAGGAGGCCAGAGGCTCTGACGGTTAAGGGAGCCAGCCGTGCCAGGACTGGGCACAGCGTGTTCTTAGCACAGGCGGTTGCAAGCGCAGAGCCCTGAGGGTGAAAGGCAGAGCTGCGGTGGGGCTTAGAGGAGAACAAAGGCTGGAGAGAAGTGGGGAAGGGTGGCCAGGGGCCCAGTCGGACCAGGCCTCATGGACTCTGGTGGCCACTTCAGATTCTATTTTGGCTGCAGGTTTTAATCCCAACAGCAGTGTGACCTGGTCGCACTTGAGAAACATGGGCAGCTGCCGTGACAAGCACAAGTTGAAGCGGATGGATGTTAGGGGGCTTTGCTGTGGCAGGAGTGGGCATGATGATGGCATGGGCTGGGCATGGTGGGAAGGCTAGAGAGAAGCGGGAAGAGTGGGTGCGTGAAGTGACCTCACCTGCCCAGGACTCACTGAAGTCACGGCGGGTGCGTGAAGAGGAACGAAATCTAGGGACTCCCGGGTCTCTGGCCTGCGTCTCCCGGGTCTCTGGCCTGTGTCTCCCGGGTCTCCAGCAGGTAGCGGGGATGTCAGTGCCGGCATGGGGTCGGCATGGGGTTGGCCGTGGATAACGTGGGAGGGGCTTGGTGGACCCCTTGCTAGGTGGGGCGGGGGCTCTGGCCCTCCTGTGCATCGCTTTTTGTACATCACGGTGTGGGCGGTGCTGTCCTGGGGCAATGTGGATCCGTTACTCATTACAGCACGGCACCATTGCTATTTTCTTGTTTATTTGCTTAATTATTGTATATCCCCCAAATAGAATGAATGGCTTGCTGAAGTATCCCTTGTGCCTAGAACAACACTGGCACAGGGCAGCGGCTCGATAGGTATTTGCTGAACGGATGGATAAAAGGATGGATGGTGGACAGGTGGATGGTGGATGGATGGCCGAATGGTGGATGGATGGTGGATGGATGGTGGATGGATGGATGGATGGATGGTGGATGGATGGATGGCTCTGACAGGGGAATAGGAAGTTTGACAAGTTGCTTCAGAGCCCAGAGAAGTTGGGGGAGAGCGGAGCTAGGAGCAGCAGCCCTGCCATCCTTCCCTCCCTGAACCACCTGACCCTCACAGCCCATCCCAAATGGGCAAGGGGTTCAGGCATCCAGGGAGACGCACAGCCGCTGCCACGCCAGGGCTCAACGGTCTAGTCTCCTGCCCAGCGTGCCGTTTCTCCTGCCTACACCACCACTCTCCCTCCTATCCCAGGGCACAGGGGCCTCCCCTGGGATCTGACCCCTCACCTCCGACATGGTCTCCAGAGGGCCGGAAGGAGTGCCTGGGACCTTTTGCACAGCCTCCAAGGAAGAAGCAGCCAGGAGGCATCATAGAACTGAGGTTTTGCAGAGGCAGGACAGCTGCCAGCACCCAGGGCCCCGCCCAAGGTGACGAGGAGGTGCTGCAGCCAAGAGGGTTCCCCTGTGGGTTCACTGCTGCTGCCCGCCGCCGGGATCTGGGATGGCGAGACCGCTGGGGACACTTAGCTTAGCTGGGACAGTGTCTCAGGAAGCAGGAAACAGTTGGATCTGCAGAGTGGTGGCTGTGGAAAGTCAACACACAAGGGAAGTCCCCATCAATGTGTCACGAGAGGTCCTGTGTCCAGCCACAGCTTTCAGAACCAAAGGCTTCTGCAGGTGCCCCAGGCCAGGGCTGCTCTGACCCTCCCATTCCTTTCCCTCCAACCCCCTCCAATGTACAAAACGTAGCGCCTGCAGGTGTGCTCAGAAGAGGAACTCCGCAGAGTGCAGCCAAGTCTCTGACATGGGAGAGAGGGAGAGGATCCCCTCTAGACGCCTGGCCTGGGCTCGCATGATCTTGTCCTGGTATGTCCCAGTGTCCAGCAGGAACTTCTTGGGTCCAAGACAAATCTCCAGCTTCTGGCTCCCTGCGTGGCACTAGGTAGGTGCGTGATAAATATTCGCAGGATTCTGTAGAATCAGAATTCCAGTTGTGCTATCTGAGGAGTCCGACAGAAAAGCAGAAGAGGTTGTACCAGTGGAGGGAAGGTGGCCTTGGGGTCTGAACAGTTCAGCCACTGCTGCTCAGGCAGGTAGTTTCACCCGGGTCAGTTTTGTCTTCAGGAGATGGGCGAGGTGACCTGACTTCCTCCACCAAGGGCGCCTATCCCTTCCCTGCAACTGGAGAGCTGATGTGCTCAGGAACTGGCTGTCACCACCCCACCCCCTCTTCACCTTGCCAGCACTTAGGCCTCAGGCCCTGGTTCTTGGGGTGTCTTGTGTCCTCCTTACCCTACGGCAACATGGGCCCATCACACTGCAGAAAATGTTGGATTCTCCCAGAGGTAACCTGTCTACTAGACAAAATACAGTGACTACCTATGTCCCATTCAGAGGAACAAAGACGCCAGGTCTCAGGCGACTCAGGAGTCCTGCAACCAAATTTGATTGTCTCTAAGCCCCAAAGCCTTCAGCCATTTAGCTTCCTAGCCATATACAGATACTGAAAACCTCCCCAAACACACACAGTCATTCTCTCCCCAACCTCCCCGACACCCACACACCTGGGCAATGGCCACTCTGTGCATCGGACCCCTACCCCTCCTCCACCTTGGGTTGCTTGTTGGGTGCCATGACAGCAGTAAGGCGCGCCCTGGGCATCCAGATGCTGGCTGTGAGGGGCTGAATTGAGGGGCAGGCTGGAGGGAGGGGTGATCTCGGTGAGGTGGGAACTTGGAAGACTTCCAGGCTAATTTTGCCCAAATTCAAAAGAGGAGTCTCAGAGAGCCTCTTGAGTTCAGCTTCTTCTTCCAGCTAATAAGCGAGGGTGTGGGTGCTCCAGTTTCGGGGGAGAGGTTCAGATAATTTCAACAAAACCTGGAAAAAGGAGCCATTGTAATGCTCACCCAGCACAGTCTCAGAGCAGGCAGAGCCCCTGCTGTGAGGCCAGCATTGGAGAGCCCTGGGCCTCCTGCAGTAGCGCCTCTCTGGGGAGCGGGGCGAGTGGTTCCGGGAGGGTAGTTCTCAGGGTCCAGGGCACGTGCCACCCCGAGCCGCAGCCCCTTCTCCCACTTCAAGCCCAGGGTCCCAGTGCTGGGATTCCCTGACCGAATGGCACCCATCCAGCTATTCCCGGAGTCCATCTTGCCCAGGGCAGGCCAAGCCTTGAGTCTCAGGGAGCCAAGTGGGGGCACCATTTGCGGAGGTGGGCGGTGTAGAGCGCTCCAGGCCTTGCGAGTGGCGTCTCCCTCTCCTGGGGAGCCCAGCTGGGTAGAGACGCGGAGCAGGCAGTGTGCCGGGCTTTTCACTTGTCCTCTGGCCGATCTTGGAGGCCAGGCGCCCGTTTCTGGAAGAAAAACCAAAGCTGGACTGGGAAGGACTCTTGTGGAGACCCGGACGTCAGGCGTGGCCCGCTGGGGAAGCAGCTCCCCGGGGACCCAGGAGGCGCCGACCGGGTTGAGCCGGGCTGGCTCCGACCCAAGAGAGCTCATCTCACAACGAGCAGGTCCCTTTGCATCACGCGGGGCTGCCAGGCGCAGCTTTCACTGGGCCGACGGTGCGGGGATGGGCCAGAGTCCTGGGCTCATAAATGCCTGGAGCACACAGCAAGGCGCTGCCCTCGGCTCCGTGAAGGTGAGGGGGTAAAGCCGGCCCGGAGTCCCCTGGGGTGCAGGAGGGACCCCGCGGGTTGCAGCGGACCCTCGACGGAACGTTCCAGGCAGGCGAAATCTCGCACAGAATGTGCCCTATTGAAGGCTCTGCTTTGTCCTTGTTAAACTTGCGTCTGGCAGCGCGACTGCCGCGGCTCCGAAGCAAGATTAGAGTTTCCGCTCGCAGGGGCGCGCCCGGGGACCGCGCCTCCCCGCCGGGTCTCAGCGCCCTGGCCCAGGGCTCGTCTTCAGTGGTGAGGGGCGCCCAGGTCGCTGCATCCCCTGGAGCGCACTGTGCGCCCGGCCAAGCCACCCGGAGCTCCCGCCCCGCACACCCACTCGAGCTCCAAGTCCTTCCTTTCCTAAACTGGAAGTTGGATGCTGCTGGGAAGGCCCCTTCCTGAAAGACCAGGGATTGCGATTTCCCAGCACAAAGTCGAATTCATGACTTCACCTTCAACCGGGCTGCATTCTCCCCTTGGCGAGAATGGGATGGAGCGAGGGTGGAGCTGCTGGAAGGACACTCGTGTTATTCTTTTAATCGCGAAGGGGCAACCACTTCTAACCCTCCGCCAGTTTTAAGCTTTAAGAGTCTCTCCTCGGCCGAACGCGGCGGCTCAAGCCTGTAATCCCAGCACTTTGGGAGGCCGAGGCGGGCGGATCACGAGGTCAGGAGATCGAGACCATCCTGGCTAATACGGTGAAACCCGGTTTCTACTGAAAACACAAAAAATTAGCTGGGCGTGGTGGCGGGCGCCAGTGGTCCCAGCTACTCGGGAGGCTGAGGCAGGAGAATGGCGTGAACCCGGGAGGCGGAGCTTGCAGTGAGTTGAGATCGCACCATTGCACTCCAGCCTGGGCAACAGAGCCTGACTCCATCTGAAAAAAAAAAAAAAAAAAAAGGCTGTCTCCTCTACTGAGAAGGGAAGAAGACAGGGGAGTCCGTCGGTGCGCACTCCCCCGTCGCCCAGGCTGAGTGGCTGGGGCGCCAGTCTGCAGTGTTACGCCCCAAAGCTTCCAGCCTTTTCAGTCCAGGGTACCGCAGGCGCCAGAACTCCGGCGGGTGGGCGGCGAGAAGGGCTCTCTAGTGCGCGCCCCTGCGTTTCCTTAGCCCTCTCCCCTCCCCCGCAGGAGGCCAGAGGGTCGGGCTGCAGGAGAGGAGGTTGGCGAGGACTAGCGAATGTAGAATGGAAGGGCGCAGAGAGCTTGACTTCCCGCCTTATGCGCTTTCCAGGCCAGCTCAGGGGCCAGTGTGGGGAGGGCGAGGGAGACCCCAGGTCTGCGCCACCGCGGGCGTGAGCCTGAAAAGCTGCTGGGAGAACCCCCTCCAAAATAGAGTGTCCGGAAGAGATTGTAACACCTATGGAAATTTAATGAATTGATGAAGGGACCAATTCGATTCCGTGTGGGAATGTTAGTTTATTTAATAGCTGGTATAGTTGTCCATCTAGAAGAAACTCAGTCCTCTGGTTTTCGGTATACACAAAATTGGTTCTGGATTTATTATAGGTTTTTTGTTTTGCTTTGCTTTTGGTCAAATCGTTAAAGAAGTATTGGGGACGTTTTTCTAGGCTTTATTATTATTATTATTATTAATTATTAGGTGAGACAACATCCTATACTTTTTGGCAAGCTAATCAGGCAGTATCTCTTACCATTTTAAATGCACATAACCTTTAACACAGCAATCCTAACTTGGGACAGCTATCCCACAAAAATACAACCAACTGGGTAAGAGGAAACTGTAGGGGAAACTGTTTTGACAGAAACTGGCATTAAGGCCCTCCTTTCCAGTTTTGATTCTATGGAGTCTCTGAGGCCTTCCTGGCCTTTGGGCTATTTTACAACATTGTAGCTGATTGCAATGCAAAAATAGCCCTGGCCCCTAGACATGTACGTGAATTCTGTTCCGTGGAGCTGGAGTTGACTACCCTCTCCAACTGCCCAAGAGGCCAGTTTTGTGTCCATTCACACGTTCACTTTGCTATTCATCTGTAAAAGTGTCTGTTCTTTGGATTGTCCTTAGTTTAAACATCTTCTTCACTGCCTCATTAATAATGAATTAAGATATTTATACACAATTATTTTGCATCTCTGAGTCATGATTTTACCTTAAAAAAATCCTTTAGCAATACAACTGCAGAGGCACAAAACAAAACACTAAACTCTGACTTGAATGGTAGAGGAATGGCTGAGAGGCCCATGAACTGCCAGTTAGCAATGAAAACAATAAAATCTGTATGATCCACTTGCAAGATGTCCATAGGTTGTTAGTTTTTTTTTGTTTTTTTTTTTGTTTGTTTTTTTTTTTTGAGACGGAGTCTCGCTCTGTCGCCCAGGCTGGAGGGGTTGTTAGTTTTAAAAAGACGTTAACGGGTTCATATATATGGCAGGATCCCATTTTTATTTTTGTTTTTGAAGATGGAGTCTGGCTCTGACGCCAGGCTGGAGTGCAGCCGCGAGATCTTGGCTCACTGCAACCTCCACCTCCTGGGTTCAAGCGATTCTTCTGCCCCAGCCTCCCGAGTAGCTGCGACTGCAGGTGTTTGCCACCACGCCCAGTATTTTTAGTAGAGACGGGCTTTCACTGTGTTGGCCAGGAGGGTCTCGATCTCCTGACCTTGTGATCTGCCTGCCTCAGTCTCCCAAAGTACTGGGATTACAGGTGTGAGCCACCCGTGCCTGGCAGGATCCCATCTTTAATTTTTAAAAGGAAAAAGCCATTAGCCTGGGCTAGTATAACAAACACAAGCCACCTAGACAGCACTGAGTACCTCCGGGTTCAGCTCCTGTGTTACACTGTGCTTTCCACTTCTAAAACGTGCTGTCATTTGTGTGCATGTCTTCCAAGTTTACTTACTATGTATGCATTGGTGGAGGCCAAAGGAACTCTATCTCGGATGAGAAGCTGGTCATTCTGTTTGGATGCTAAGCCACCAAGTGGACTCCTGATTAACCCCGTTCTGGGAATGTCTCCCAGATTGTTCCTTGTGTAAGAGTGGGTAAGCAGATACTCACCGTAAATCTGCACTTAGGACTAAGTCGTACCCATTCCCTCTGAAGCACGGGTGCCCCTCCCCTCTAGTATAGAATCCCTGGGTCTTGAGGGGTTAGACACCATCTTCTCTGGCCACAGCCCAGGACATAGATGTGGCTTCTGCTGTCAGGCCCTGTTCAATGTTTTTTGTTTTTGAGATGGAGTCTCGCTCTGTCACCCAGGCTGGAATGGACTGGTGCGATCTCAGCTCACTGCAACCTCTGCCTCCCAGATTCAAGCGATTCTCCTGGCTCAGCCTCCTGAGTAGCTGGGATTACAGGTGTGTGCCACCATGTCTGGCTAATTTTTGTATTTTTAGTAGAGACGGGGTTTCACCATGTTGGTCAGGCTGGTCTCGAACTCCTGACCTTGTGATCTGCCCACGTCAGCCTCCCAAAGTGCTGGGATAACAGATGAGCCACAGTGCCTGGCCTCAATGTTTCTTTTTAAGAAACTGAATTGGTCAGCCTCTTTCTTTGGCCTCTTAGCTTCCTTGGACTTTGGAGTGGATTTGCACAGGCCTGTCCACTGCGAATCAGCGCTCTAACATATACCATGCAGAAGTAAACATATAATCATTTTTAAACTTTTACATAATGTTTATTTTGCACATTTAAACACTTTATAAAAGGATATGATATATTGAAGTTGTTTTTTAAAGAAAAATTCTGGTCAGGCGCAGTGGCTCATGCCTGCAATTCCAGCACTTTGAGAGGCTGAGGTGGGTGGATCATTTGAGGTCAGGAGTTCAAGACTAACCTGGCCAACATGGTGAAACCCTGTCTCTACTAAAAAAAAAATAAAAATAAAAATAAAAAATACAAAAAGTAGCCGGGTTTGGTAGCATGCACCTGTAGTCCCAGCTGCTCTGGAGGCTGAGACAAGAGAATTGCTTGAACCTGGGAGGCGGAGGTTGCAGTGAGCCAAGATCTCACCACTGCACTCCAGCCTGGGAGACAGAGCAAGACTCAGTCTCAAAAAAAAAAAAAAAAAAAAAAAGATTTGTTTTTTTTTAAAATTCCTGAAGGACATAAGAGAAGTCTGGAAGAAACGACAAGACACACCTTGTGTTTGGATAAGAAAATTAAACATTTTAAAGGTATCGATAATTCTTACATTTTCAATCATTAAAACACTGTGGTGCTGAACTAGAATAGAGAAACTGATGAAAAAGAATGAGGAGTCCACAGCCGTCCCATATATATATATATATATATATATATATACACACACACACACATATATATAAAAATAAGAACTCAATATATGAAAAATTATGATTTTACACATCAGTAGGGTGAAGTTTGACTATTAAGTAAATGACATTGGAATAACTAATTAGCTGATTGAGGGAAACTGCAAGACTATTTTGCTGCACAGAGCAAAATAAATTTCAGGTGATTCAAGGCATAACATTTTGATCCAAATAATAAAGAAAACAGATCAAACCACTAAAACCAGATTTCTCACCTGGGGCTCTTCATCTGAACCACATAACACAGAAAATGAACTGAGTGACTGATTTCTAAAACATCTACCAGTTCTACAAAATTGGTGTCATTCTAGATGTTTAAGACAGAATTTAATGCCTTACATACAACAGGTGTAGGAAATCAGTGTTAATTCTCTCAGGAAACTGTCACTGAGAAAGGCTAAAAGACAAATAACCACCTGTCAAAAATAGTTGCAACATGTGGCCCGGCATGGTGGCTCATATCTGTAGCCCCAGCACTTTGGGAGGCCGAGGCCAGTGGATTGCTTGAGCTCACAAGTTCCAGACCAGCCTGGCCCACACAGTGAAACCCCCTAAAAATACAAAAATTAGCCGGGCATGGCAGTGTGCATCTGTAGCCCCAGCTACTTGAGAGACTGAGGCAGGAGAATCGCTTGAACCTGGGAGGCAGAGCTTGCAGTGAGCTGAGATGGTGCCACTGCACTCCAGCCTGGACGACAAAGCGAGACTATGTCTCAAAAAAAAAAAAAAAAAAAAAGTTGCAACATGTATGAATAGGAATTCATATCCCTAATCCACAAAGCACTCAGACGCTAATAAAAGATGACTATATCAATATACAAATACACAACGCAGAGGCAATGCAGAAAAGAAAAATAGGCCAGGCGCGGTGGCTCATGCCTGTAATCCCAGCATTTTGGGAGGCCAAGATGGGCAGATCACAAGGTCAGGAGATTGAGACCATCCTGGCAAACACGGTGAAACCCCGTCTCTACTAAAAATACAAAAAATTAGCCGGGTGTGGTGGCAGGCGCCTGTAGTCCCAGCTACTCGGAAGGCTGAGGCAGGAGAATGGCGTGAACCTGGGAGGCGGAACTTGCAGTGAGCCGAGATCGCACCACTGTACTCCAGTCTGGGCAACAGAGCGAGACTCCGTCTCAAAAAAAAGAAAAATGTAAATTGCCAATAAACATGAAACTGTTTTAACTCTCACTAGCAATTAATGAACATTTTAAAATAAGCAACTCTTAGAAGACATCACTCTCAGTTAACAAATTGTCAAAAATGGTACAGGTTAACAAGGAGGTACTGAAACCAATACCAGGTTCTTTTGCTGGAATTCAAACCAGTGTAATTTTTCTAGAAGGCAGTCTGGCCCAAGGACATAATTAGGTAGGAGTGCAAGTGTGTAATACAGGGGTTGTGACTCCAGACTTCTTAATAATATATATTAAAAGACTACACACGACTTGAGTATCCATCACTAAAGGCTTGTTTAAAGATTATTCTATGGGATGGGTGTGGTAGCTCATGCCTTTAATCCCGTCACTTTGGAAGGTCGAGGCAGATGGATCACCTGAGGTCAGGAGTTCGAGACCAGCCTGGCCAACGTGGTGAAACCCCAGCTCTCCTAAAAATACAAAAATTAGATGAGGCCGGGTGCAGTGGGTCACGCCTGTAATCCCAGCACTTTGGGAGGCCGAGGCAGGCGGATCACCTGAGGTCAGGAGTTCAAGACTGGCCTGATGAATATGGTGAAACTCCATCTCTACTGAAAATAGAAAAATTAGCAGGCCTTGGTGGTGGGTGCCTGTAGTCTCAGCTACTTGGGAGGCTGAGAGAGGAGAATCACTTTGAACCCGGGAGGCGGAGGTTGCTGTGAGCTGAGATCACACCAGCCTGGGTGACAGAGGGAGATTCCGTCTCAAAAAAAAAAAAAATTATGTAGGCATGGTGGTGCATGCCTATAATCTCCCAGGTACTCGGTTGGCTGAGGCAGGAGAATTGCTTGAACCTGGGAAGTGGAGGCTGCAATGAGCTGAGATCACACCGTTGCACTCCAGCCTGGGTGACAAGAGCAAGACTAAGTCTCAAGAAAAAAAAAAAAATTATTCTGTGAAGTGCTGTGAGCACAAGAATGCCAGCTGACAGCCGCCACTGCTGCCATCACCACCCACCTCCCTCCACAGGCTTCATTCTTCACTCCTTCCAGCTGCCTCCCCATCCCTTGTCCCCAACCTCTGCCCTGCTTCTGCAGAAGGTAACACTGCTGAGGGTTGGGGAGCAGGGCTGCAGGCACAGGGAAACTTCCTTCCCACTAAATGGGTAGCAAAGATGGGACAGGGAAGAGGAGTTGGAAGAGAGGAGAGGGATGAAAGAAGGAGGGGAAAAAAACCGAAGAATAAAAATCTTATCTAGAGGCACATGAAAAAATAAAAATTAAAAAAGAAAAATAGGCCTGGCATGGTGGCTCACACCTGAAATCCTAGCACTTTATGAGGCTGAGGCAGGTGGATCATTCGAGGTCAGGAGTTCGAGACCAGCCTAGACAACACGGTGAAACGCCATCTCTACTAAAAATACAAAAAATTAGCCAGGTGTGGTGGCACACCCTGTAATCCCAGCTACCCGGGAGGGTGAGGCAGGAGAATCATTTGAACACGGGAGGCAGAGGTTGCAGTGAGCTGAGATCACGCCATTGCCTTCCAGCCTGGGCAACAAGAGCAAAACTCCATCTCAAAAAAAAAAAATTAAAAATTAAAAAAGTAGTCTTCTATGAACCTGCCAATGAGAGAGGTAAGTCTACATGTAAATCAGTGAATTATGAGTAAAATAAGTGCATAATAAGCAATATGATACAAAAATTGTACCATGAACTAGGCTCCATGCTGTTTCTTTTGAGAGGGTTCAGACCAAGGCATTTCCCAGACAAGGCAGGTCCCTTCCTGGGAATGGCCCCTTATCAGCCTCAGACGGTTTGGTGTTAGAAAAGTTTGCCCTAAATCAAATGGCTTCTTCTCCATCAGAAACCACATATGTTAAAATGTGCCGCTGATTTAAAAGTTAGTTGAAGGCAGATGTTGAAGCCTTCTACAGGCAAAACTAATCAAATGTTATTTATGTATTTTTTGTAAGACATTGAAGAGCATTCCTTGATGTTCAGATTTGCACAGATTTGTTGGAAGTGGGATAGACTAGAGTTAAGGGAACCTATGCAGACAGTCAGTCAGAAAATACGGGGTCAGAAAAAGCCAAGTCTCTGCTGGAATGGAAAGGAGAAGACACTCCCAAGAGATATTTCAGCTGGGCGCGGCAGCTCACGCCTGTAATCCCAGCACTTTGGGAGGCTGAGGCGGGCAGATCACGAGGTCAGGAGATCGAGACCATCCTGGCTAACAGTGAAACCCCATCTCTACTAAAAATACAAAAACAAAATTAGCTGGGCGTGGTGGCGGGCGCCTGTAGTCCCAGCTACTCAGGAGGCTGAGGCGGGAGAATGGTGTGAACCCAGGAGGTGGAGTTTGCAGTGAGCCAGAATCGCGCCACTGGACTCCAGCCTGGGTGACTCCGTTTCAGAAAAAAAAAAAAAAAAAAAAAAAAATCCTAGGACAGAATAAACAAAAGTGAGTGACTGATTGGGATGGCGGGGTGGGCAGTGGGGAAGGGATGTATAGGTAGACTCTAAATCAGAAGCCTTACTGAAATCAGCCAGAAAGAGCGGGGATCTTCTTCAGCTGTGATCTCAGTTAATGAAGGCCCTCACGTCTGAGCCCTTCAATCATCTCCACTCACCAGCAACTGTCTCCATCAATGTCACCCTTCAGCAGGCAGCTCCACGGAGGCCTCTTTGCCTGTCTCTTCCAGCAGCTCACCTCCCCAGATTTCCTCCACTCATCACCGCAGTGAGAATTCACCACGATCTCCCACTTTTAAATTTCCAATTGCTGAGCCGACCCTCACCATACTTCTGCTTCGCCCATAGAAGGAAAGGAAGCCACCCCAATTTCTTGTTTTGTCACGAGGGCGACAGGCTGGGGATCACCTTAGTGGTACTTGTTTGACCTCAGTTCCAGGACTTGGATGGCTCAAGGCTGAGGGGGAGCATGGGAGGGGGTGGGGGGCAGGGCAGATGGCCAGCAGGGGTTGGGTGCAAGGTGGGGTACCAGTCCTCAGACTGGTGTGGCAAAGCAAAGGCGCCTCCTGTGGAGGGCTGGGAGGGGAGGGCGTGGCTGTAGGGGTGAGGGAAGCAGGTCACTGGTGGCGGTGGTGGCGCGTAGGAGTAGGGGCAAGCAGAGGACTCTGGCAAGAAGCTGGAAAAGGCGGCAGGAGACAGATGGGCCAGGGGCTGAAGCAGTGAGCGCTCTTGCTTCCGTTGCTTAGCTCTGCGGTTCTGGAACCAGACCTGAGAAGGGGGAGCAAACACATCAGAGCCCACACCTGACATTGGTGCTGACACCCTACTCCAACGACAAGAGGTGCAGGGACAGGGAGCAGGCCTCTCCAGCATGGCCAGAGGAAGTAAAACCCTTCCACAAGGTTGGCTGAGCCTGGTCTGCTGCCAAAGGAACCCACAGACTTATCCCCAACCTGCATCCACCTGTGCCCTTTTCCACCACTCTGGGCGAATAAGAAATGTCAACTTCCAACAAGGAGATAAATATGGTGACAGTGACATTTCCCTTCCCCAGAGAATGGGAAATTTCCCCTACAGTTAAGTTTAACAATGAAGACTGTAGATAAATGTAATTGCTATAGACAAGCTTGAATTTAGGGTAGGGTTTATTAAAGCTAACCAACTCTGGGGTTAGGGTTGAGGGAGCGTCTGGCTCATTGAGTTTCAAGGCTATTATTAGGGACAAGGTTCCGAATGTGTGTGAACAGTTAGGATAGAACTTCCATTGGAATTGGCATCACTATATATATGTGTATATATATATATTTTTTTTTTTTTTTGAGACAGAGTTTCGCTCTTGTTCGGCTGGAGTGAAATGGCGTGATCTTGGCTCACTGCACCCTCTGCCTCCCGCATTCAAGCGATTCTCCTGCCTCAGCCTCCCGAGTAGCTGGGATTAATTATAGCCATCTGCCACTATGCCGAGCTTATTTTTTTGTATTTTTAGCAGAGATGGGGCTTCACCATGTTAACCAGGCTGGTCTCGAACCCTTGACCTCATGTGATCCACCCACCTTGGCCTCCCAAAGTGCTGGGATTACAGACATGAGCCATTGCGCCCAGTCAGAATTGGCATCACTATTAAAAATTGAGGGTAGGTGTTGAAATTCAAGTTAGATTAGCATATAGCTAGGGTTAAACTCAAGTGATATGATAGTCTCGATGCAGACGCTCTGATGCTGGTGGTCTGATGAGGCCTGTGTCTGGTGACTGTTTAGGTTAGGGTTACAATGCCTAACATTCTAGGATAGCACCAAAGAAACCTGCATTTCTTCCCTGAGAGAGGAGGGATCCTGGAGCATCACCTGGATTCGGGCCTCGCTGAGGCCGGTGTCCCGGGCAAGACTCTCCCGGGCCCAGATGTCGGGGTACTGGTTCCTCCCAAAGGCTGACTCCAGCTGTTCCAACTGCACTGGGCTGAAGGTGGTGCGATGGCGGCGCCGGGAGTGCGGGCGGCCCCTCTGTCCTCCTTGCGGGGAGAACCTTGGTCTCCCGACTCCTGCACCAGGGAGCCTCCTGCAGGGTGGAGCACTCGAGTCTGAGAAGGGAGAGAAGCGAGAGGTGGCTTCTGAGGAGGACGCTCCTCAGTGCTGGACCACATGTGCCTGTCCCCGGATTCCGCTCAGTGCTTCCTGTGCTGCTCCAATCTTTTTTTTTTTCTTTCTTTCTTTCTTTTTTTGAGACAGAGTCTTGCTGTCTCCCAGACTGGAGTGCAGTGGTGTGATCGCAGCTCACTGCAGCCTCGAACCTCTGGGCTCCAGTGATCCTACGGCCTTAGCCTCCTGAGTAGCTGGGACTATAGGTGCGTACCAACACACCCAGCCAATTAAAAAAAAAAAAATTAGAGATAGGGTCTTGCTATGTTGCCCAGGCTGGTCTCAAACTCCTGGCCTCAAGCAATCCTCCCATGTCAGCCTCTTAAAGTGCTGGGATTACAGGACTGAGCCACTGCCCCCAGCCCTGCCCCACCAGGAATCTTTTAGCTGCCCATAGCCTGGTTCCTGCACCCTGCTCAGCCTCGGCCCCTGGTTGCCTCTGAGTCTCTGACACCAGGCTGTGCTGTCTACGCAGGGCACACCCTCAGACTCATTCCTGGCCCTGGCACTCGTGCACTGTCTACCTGGCCACTCTACCGTCTGCCCGCTTCCTACTGCACCGCCAGACACACACCCCTCCATGGACATTCACCTCTCTGGACACACACAACCGCCTAGGGCTCACCCTGCGGGTCTGCTGTGTGCACCTGCACCCTAACCACCATCCCAGTGGTCTAGGGAAGACCCAGTGCTTGTACCCTGCTGCGAGGCTCAGGTTCAACCTGCGCCTTCTTCAAACTGCTGCCATCTCCTGCACCCCTCACCTGGGAAGATGAGCACCCCCCTCTTCCGCTCAGACACACCTTTCCCTACTTACTTTTCATCTTCTCCCTACCCCTGCCCTGGCCCAGCCACCAGCCTGCAGGAACTTGAGCTCGTGGGAAAGGCTTGCCTCTCCTCCCCACAGGCTCCCTAAGCCCCCACACTAATTAGTCTGAGAGCTGCTGGGGAGGAGAGAACAGGGAGGGAAAGGACACACCTGGAAGGCGCCCACCAAGAAAAGATGTTTGGAGCTGAGGCACCGTCCCCATGGGGGCCCAAGGGTGTGGACCCTCCTAGAGCTCACTGTCCGCCATGGGGACACACACGGAGCCTGCTCTCCCACCCGGGACCCAAAGCCCTGGCCCCTCCACCTGCCTTCATCAGAGAAGGCAGTGCCTTGGGCTGACCAACGCTGAGGTCAGGAGTGAGGGGACAGAGGTAACTGTCTCACATCCCCACCGCGATGTGAGCTGTTCAGCGGCCCCCACCTGCCAAGGGCTTGGTTCCCCAGTCTGTAAAGCCGAGGGGTGCTCCAGTCCCTTACTTTCGAAGGTTCCCACAGTTTTAACATGCTGGGATTGTGTTTTTAGTTTCTCCTCCTAACCTTCTTCATAGAGTCTATGCTTTCAGCCTCACACCCGCTACCTCCTCAGGGACCCCCGCACACCGGGACAGTCACTCACCCACCATGGTGGTCAGGGTCCCAGCGGCCGGGTGTCTCTCCGGCAAGAGGCTGCTGCCGACTTGTCCCTTCTTTGGCTTCTCGGCCTGGCGCCTCCTTTCTGCTTCCATGGCTCGCCACGGGGACCAAGTGTCCCTGAATCTGTGACTCAAGATTTCTCTGCTTCCGCAGCTCCTCTCCACACCTGTTCTCTCCCCTTCTCCCCCTGCGAGTGCCACCCTCTGGGTCTCTGTCTGAATGTGTGTAGGTGCAGGTAGCTATCGCCGACTTTTCACTGTCTTTACCTTTTTTCTAATTGTTTCCTAATTCCCCCTTCCTTGGCTTGAGTGTCATCTCATTCTCCTGTCTCGGCCGCACCTGTTGCTCTGTTTCTGACTCTACTTTTCTCTGCCTGGCCCTTCTCTCCACCGGGATGCCGTTCTCTTCTGTCAGCTGCCTACTTTCCCATTCCACTCCCCAGTCTTGGAGGAGTGACCTCCTCCTCGCCCCTGCGGGCCCCTCCAATCACACGGTCGCCAGAGCCCCCTTGCTCAGGGAGGATCACAAGCCGGATGAGGGAAGGTGTTCTGTCGGAGGGTCCAGGGACTGGGGCCAAGGGCTCGTATTCCCAGAGGACGGGATTCTTTTGTCCTATTAAATCCCCTCCTGGGAGCAGGCAGGGGGAGGAGGAGAAAATGCATTCCTCCTGAGACCCCCTCCTCACAACCCCACTGTGGGGAGAGGAACAAAGAGCTGGGGAAAGGGACCCAGGAGTGGAGCCTGCCTGGCATCTCAGCATGGGGGTGACACCCAAGGACCTGTTTCCGGGAAACTAAAAAAGGAGAAGTCACAAGTGCACGCCAGCCCCTCTCAGACACCCTGATAGTTCAGAATACACCAGCCAGTGCTCAGGCCAACCTGAACCCACTCCGGAGAATGGGCCTCCAGGACACCTTAGCTCTCAAGTACTGTCTGATTTCCTCCCTCAAACACCGCCTCCTCATTCACCCGGAAACCCCAGGACACCATGACCTTCCGAGGTCACCCAGACCCTCCGAAAACGCTGACCTGAACATCTGCATTCCAGGTGCATCCTGACCCCCCATCCTGCCCCAGACTTCAGGACTCGGAAAGTGACTGAGATTCCCGTGGCATACTACATTCTGATTCTTCAAGGAAATCCTGACACCGGGAATCCCTGAGCAGTCGGGACAGCCTGGTCCCACAGTAGTCTGTCCCACAGTAGCCTGGTCCCACAGTAGTCTGTTACTTAGACCCAGGAAGTATATTCTGACATCCTTAGGACACTCTGACCGCTTAAGGATGATGCGACAGCCCAGTACCTTAGGATCCCCCGGGACACGCTGACACCCAGAACACTTCACCTCTACTTCTCAGGACACATGGACCCCCCCCCCCCCGGAACACACTGTACCCACAGGACAGTCTGATTCCCAAGGTCATGCCATCATACAGGTCCTTTAAAAACACCCTGATGATTCAAGACAGGAAATCATAATCCTTTAGGATTTCGATGCTTACGGTGGTGTCCATGGATCAACAGCAGCAGCAGCAACGGGAGCGTGCTGGAAATGCAGATCCCTGGGCCCCACCTCCGTCCTGCTGAGTCACAATCTCCCCTGTACCAAGATCTCCAGGAGAACCGAGTGCACGTGGGTCTTGAGTCAGCTGGGGCTGCCATGACGAAATAGCACAGACTGTGTGGCTTAAACCATAGACTTTTGTTGCTCACAGTTCTGGAGGCTGGGAAGTCTAAGATCAAGGGGTCCGCCTATTCGGCTCCCCTGTGAGGGCTCTCTTCCTGGCTTGCAGAGGGCTGGCTGCCTTCTCATGGTGCCTTCATATGGTGGAGAAAGAACCAGCTCTGGTTTCTCTTCCTCTGCTTTTAAGGACACTAATCCCATCATGGGCCCTCACCCTCATGAGCTCATCTAAACCCAATCACCTCCACAAATCCCCACCTTCAAATACCATCACGTCGGGTGTTAGGACTTCAACATAGAAATTTTGGAGGCACACAAAAGTTTAGTCCATAATGTTAAAGTTGAGCAACACTGCTCTTAATATTAATCCTTCTCCCCTGCGGCCTCCTGGAGCACCTGGACCCCACGGCAGTCCTAACCTAGCAAGACCCAGTGACGCGCAGTCAGCTCAGACTCACAGGAGAACACTGAATTCCAACGCACCCTGCTGCCGGGGGGGCCCATGCTGGTCCTGTCAGGCCCTTGAATCACAAGGGCACTGAGGATGCATTCACTCTCTAGGACACATAGACCCTCCGAGAGGCTCAGACCTCTGTACCTTATACTCAGCACAAGAGCTTGGGCTCACAATGACTCTGTGACCCTCTAAGACACCCAGACCACAGGGACATGGTGAGATTTGGGAAATTCTAACCTTTTAAGGAATTCCTCACCTTACAGAATCTAGACAGTCAAGGGCATCTTGCCTTCCTGCCCATTCAGAGCCCCCAATTTGCTTGAATCTTGCAAAGGTGATGCTGACACTGAAAAACCACTCAACACGCCAGCCCCAACCCAGGAAATACCCTGACCACACTAGACTGATCCACGGGACATTTTGACGAAGTAAAGACATATCCTGGTCTCCCAAAGCACTCTGACCATCCAACATGCCTTTGACACATGGGATGTCTTAATGCCAAGGCTCTCCAACCTTCCAGTGTACTCTGGCTGTCTCAGCCCTAGACTTGTCAGTAGGCACCCTAGTCGCAGTCACTCTCCCCCTCTCCTAACACACAGACAGCCCAGCACAGCTTCGACACATTAGGGCCCCCTGAATCCAAAAGGCGATTATTCTAACCCTCGAGAGATTCTGTCCTCTCAAGGCAACTATTTCCTGCAAGACACTCTGTAGAATACATCCCCAGAACTGCCGGAACATCTTCACTTCTGCCATACTCTCACCCCTGCCTAGCACGTTCTGCTCATCCAGGACCCTCTGATTTCCTGAAAATGCTTTGATTGTACAAGAATACCTTGGTATTCTACTCCATGACATTCAAGTCTACCCAAACCTTCGAGGACCACCAGAGATCCAGAAAACCTTGATTTCCTGCATTCAAATACCAAAAGGATATGCTGACCTACCTGAAAACCTTCACAGCTCTGGACTCCCAGGACATCCAGGAGTCTCTGAATCACGGAGCCAGACCCACCTTCAAAACATCTTAACTCCATGCAAGCAGTGTGATCTTCCAGGACACTCTGACCTCAAAGCTGGTGATGTTGCAAGGATACTTCAAGTGTTCTGACATGATGAAAATTCCTGTAGGCCCAGAACAGCTGCCTCCCCTGACGCCCTCTCTCTCCAATACCCCTGCCTTCCCAAGATATTCTAAGTCTCCCAGACTCTCTTTCACTGTTAAGATCTCATCTGATCCTATGAGGTCTCTTTGGATCCTCTAAACACCCTGTTCCCCAGGGCCCTCTGACCTTTTAAAATCCTACAAGATGCCGGGCACGGTGGCTCATGCCTGTAATCCCAGCAGTTTGGGAGGCTGATACAGGCAGAAAATCTGAAGTCAGGAGTTCAAGACAAGCCTGGCCAACATGGTGAAACAGTGTCTCTACTGAAAAAAATTAGCCAGGCGTGGTGGCACATGCCTGTAGTCCCAACTACTCAGGAGGCTGAGGCTGGAGAATCACTTGAACCTGGGAGGCGGAGATTGCAGTGAGCTGAGATCATGCCACTGCATTCCAGTCTGGGCGACAGAGCGATAACTCTGTCAAAAAAAAAAAAAAAAAAGAAGTCCTACAAGACACTTGGAACCTACATGGGCCTGCTTATCATCCAGAGACAAGGCAAACCCACAGGACACTACGCTGACCGTACAAGGACCCCCTGAGTCTCCAGCGGATCAGGTCTCTATGACGACACACTGATTCCCCTGATTACTATAAACCGTAGCTTACTCTGAGCATATGAACACCCTACCTTCTAGGGTATTTGACCCTAGATGATTACGTGCGTGTGTGTGTATATATATACACACATACATATATGTATACACTTTTTTTGAGACAGGGTCTTGCCCTGTCATCCCGGCTGGAGTGCAGTTGTGATCGTAACACACTGCCGCGTCAAACTCCTGGGCTCGAGCGATTCTCCTGCCTCAGCCTCCTGAATGGCCAGGACTACAGGTGTGCACCACCACATCCAGCTAGTGTTTGCATGTTTTTGTACAGACGCAGTCTCACTACAATGCCCAGAGGAATATCTTACTGTACCAAGTCACTGTGATTCCTAGAGCATTTTAGCCATCCAAAGTTACTTAGACCTGCCAGTGCCTCTGACACCTCAGGAAACTCCAACCCCATCAGGACACCCTCCCTATCTAGTCCACTGTGATGCTGCAGAAAATGTATTGAACAGTAAAGAAATTCTATGGAAAAGAGTGTCCCTTAAGGACACTCTTATCCTAGAAGAACATCCTGCAAGTCGGGCTGTCCGAATTCAAATTCCAGAACCAGCCCTTGCTTGCTGTTATGTCATCACTTTAAGCCTCACCTTCCTCATTTGCAAAATGAGCACAGTACTGGAACTTTCCTTCTGTGTTCGAGCAGGTGTGAAGAATGCCCTATGAAGACTCTATCAAAGAAACGAATTCTAGTTTTTGTTTAGCTCATCTGTTCAGAAAAGACAATGTAAAAATACTAGTATGCTGAAAAAAAAAAGGAAATAGATATACGAGTAGACTGAGGTCTTAGAAGGCTAAGGTTAACACCTTAGCAAAAAGAAGAAAATCTACTCATAGTAAATAATTCATCACATCAACCAATAAAAAACCATATGATTATCTAGTATTTGCTAAAACTCAACACTTTTTTTTTTTTTTTTTTTGAGATAAGGTCTCAGTCTGTCACCCAGACTGGAGTGCAGTGGCATGATCTGAGCTCACTGCAACCTCTGTCTCCCGGGTTCAAGTGATTCTCCTCCCTCAGCCTCCTGAGTAGCTGGGACTACAGGTGTGTGCCATCAGAGCCGGCTAATGTTTGTATTTTTAGTAGAGACGGGGTTTCACCATGTTGACCAAGCTGGTCTCAAACTCCTGATCTCAGGTGATCTGCCTGCCTCAGCTTCCCAGAGTGCTGGGATTACAGGCGTGAGCCACCGTGCCCGGTCTCAATTTTGTTTGTTTGTTTGTTTGTTTGTTTGTTTTGAGGCAAGAGTCTCGCTCTGTTGCCCAGCTGGAGTGCAGTGGCACAATCTCAGCACACAGCAGCCTCTGTTTCCTGAGTTCAAGTGATTCTCCTGCCTCAGCCTCCCAAGTAGCTGGGATTACAGGTGCCTGCCACCAATCCTAGCTAATTTTTGTATTTTTGGTAGAGACAGGGTTTTGCCAAGTTGGCCAGGCTGGTCTCAAATCCTAGCCTTAAGTGATCCACCCGCCCCAACCTCCCAAAGTGCTAGGATTATAGGCGTGAGCCACTATGCTCAACCTTATTCAAAATTTTTAAATGATATAACTATTAGCAAAATATTTAATAAAGGCCATGCATTGAAACCTACAAGATATTTTGATAACAGTGATCTGTCAAAAACTTGTCATTCTTAAATGATGAAATGTAATGAGCATTCTCCTAAGATCAGCAGAATCACAGGGCTGGCTGCCTCTACTCCTGCTGTGCAACATTGTCCTGATGTCTCAGCCAACCCAATTAGACAAGAAAAAAACAAGAGGTATAAGGATTTGAAAGAAAGAAAATTCTTTTCTTTTCTTTTTCTTTTTTTTGAGACGGATTTTTGCTTTTGTTGCCCAGGCTGGAGTGCAATGGCGTGATCTCAGCTCACTGCAGCCTCCACCTCCCAGGTTCAAGTGATTCTCCTGCCTCAGCCTCCCAAGTAGCTGGGATTACAGGCATGCACCACCATGCCTGGCTAATTCTGTATTTTTAGTAGAGACGGGGTTTCTCCATGTTGGCCAGGCTGGTTTCGTACTCCCGACCTCAGGTGATCTGCCCGCCTCAGCCTCCCAAAGTGCTGGGATTACAGGTGTGAGTCACCGCTCCCAGCCTGTGTTCATTATTTATAGATCATATTTTTGTCAGTATAAAGCATTCAAGAGCATATACAGAAAATTGTTAGAACAAGACGATCAACACATTTCTAAATGCAAGATTAAAAACAAAATCAACTACATTTACATATACCAGTATACCAGCAATAGCCAATTAAATAATGCAACAGAAAAAAATTCACAATAGTACGTAACTAGCAATATTGTCAAAGATTTGTAAGAAATTTAGAGAATAAAGAAGCTATAAAAATGATACTAGGCCAGGCACGGTGGCTCACATCTGTAATGCTAAAACTTTGTGAGGTCAAGGAGAGTGGATCACCTCAGGTCAGGGGTTTGAGACCAGCCTGGTCAACATAGTGAAACTCCATCTCTACTAAAAATACAAAAAAAAAAAAAAAAAAAAAAAGCCAGGCATGGTGGTGCACACCTGTAATCCCAGCTACTCAGGAGGCTAAGGTAGGAGAATTGCTTGAACCCTGGAGGCAGAGGTTGCAGACAGCCAAGATTGTGCCACTGTACTCCAGCCTGGGTGACAGAGCAAGACTCCATCTCAAACAAAAACAAAAACATGAAAAACAAAAAAAAGATATTGAAGGACGTGAAAGATAACTCAAATGAGAAGATAGTCCATTGACAGAATACTCAGTATTGAAGAGTGTCAATTCCCCAAGTTAATCTATACATTTAATATAATTTTAGTCAAAATCTAAAAAATTTCTTATGATTTTGAATGCCTGATTTTAAAATACATATGGAAAAGTAAAGGTCCAAAAAAGTCAAAATTTTTAAAAACAAATAATCAGAGAAACAAAAAACAAGAGGAAGGAATTTGTGCTCCCAAATATTAAAATGGTTTTAGAGGGGTTTTTTTTGAGACAGAGTCTCACTCTATTGCCAGGCTGGAGGGTCAGTGGCATGATCTCGGCTCACTGCATTCTCTGCCTCCCAGCTTCAAGTGATTCTCCTGCCTCAGCCTCCCAAGTAGCTGGATTATAGGTGTTTGCCACCACACCCAGCTAATTTTTTTGTATTTTTAGTAGAGATGGGGCTTCACCATGTTGGCCAGGATGGTCTCCATCTCCTGACCTCGTGATTCTCCTGCCTTGGCCTCCCAAAGTGCTGGGATTACAGGTGTGAGCCACTACTCCAGGCCTTTTTTTTTTTTTTCTTGAGACTGAGTCTTGCTCTGTTGCCCAGGCTAGAGTGCAGTGGTACAATCTCGGCTCACTGCAACCTCCACCTCCTGGGTTCAAGTGATTCTCCTGCCTCAACCTCCCGAGTAGCTGGGATTACAGGCATTGCCACCACACCTGGCTAATTTTTGTATTTTTAGTAGAGAAAGGGTTTTGCCATGCTGGTCAGGCTGGTCTTGAACTCCTGACCTCAGGTGATCTGCCCACCTCAGCCTTCCAAAGTGCTGTGATTACAGGCGTGAGCCACCATGCCTGGCCTAAAGTTTTAATTAAGACAGATTTGGGCAGAAATATTTAATAGTAAAGAGGATTAACAGAGCAGAACAGAGGGTCCTGAAACAGAACCAATAAAAGATGGGACCTTAATATATTATGGTAAGACAGCTTACAAAAAGTTAAAAGGAAAGCCAAAAACTGGAAATGAATCTGTAGCATATGTAGAAACACAGGAGATTAAAATCCAAAATATGTAAAGAATAAAACAAATTGGCCGGGTGCGGTGGCTCACGCCTGTAATCCCAGCACTTTCAGAGGCCAAGGTGGGCGGATCACAAGGTCAGGAGACTGAGACCATCCTGGCCAACATGGTGAAACCCTGTTTCTACTAAAATTACAAAGATTACCTGGGTGTGGTGTTGTGTGAAGTGTAATCCCAGCTACTTGGGAGGCTGAGGCAGGAGAATTGCTTGAACCAGGGAGTCAGAGGTTGCAGTGAGCCGAGATCGTACTCGTACACTGTACTCCAGCCTGGCGACAGAGCAACACTCTGTCTAAAATAATAATAATTAACAATAACAAAACAAATTAATAAGAAAAATATAAACAATCCATTAGCAAATGGGAAAAGGACACGGAAGGGCAATTTGGAGAAGAAAATAGAATGTCCAAAGAATGCGTGCAAAGATGCTGAATTTCTCTATTAACAAGATAAGAAAAATGAAAATTAAAGCAGAGTTACTGTTTCGCAGCCATCATAGAAAGATAGAAATGAAACCAAGTGACAAGTCAGCTGTTGGCAAAAAACTAGAGAAAGAACTCCTCTGCCACCTATTAACTGGTGAGAGTAAATTGTTACAACAAATATTTAGTAAAATTTAATGTAAAAACCCACCTTCATGACCCAGTAATTCCTATTCTATTAAACATAAAAGGCTGAGTGCAGTGGCTCACGCCTGTAATCCCAGCACTTTGGGAGGCCGAGGCAGGTGGATCACGAGGTCAAGAGATGGAGACCATCCTGGTCAACATGGTGAAACCCCGTCTCTACTAAAAATACAAAAATTACCTGGGCATGGTGGCGCACGCTGGTAGTCCCAGCTACCTGGGAGGCTGAGGCAGGAGAATCCCTTGAACCCAGGAGGTGGAGGTTGCAGCGAGCCGAGATTGCCCCACTACACTCCAGCCTGGAGACAGAGTGAGACTCTGTCTCAAAAAAATAAGCAAGAAATTGCTATTTTTATAGGTCAAAAAGTTGGTCAGCAATTTCATATGGTTCACCCTCCGTGTATATGTTAGAATTCTCCCTGGGATACGAGGACACATGTACACTGCATCGTCAGTTTTTCCAAATTCCTTAAATTTTTAAATTTTTTATTTTGTAGAGATGGGGGTCTCACTATGTTGCCCAGGGTGGTCTCGAACTCCTGGGTTCAAGGGATCCTCCCTTCTTGGCCTCTCAAAGTGTTGCGATTACAGGTGTGAGCTAGTGTGCCCTGCCACCGTCACTTTTAATAATAAAAATTGGAGCGATCGAAATCCAAATTCTTTGTGTGTGTGTGTGTGTTTTTTTTTTTTTTTTTTTTTTTTTTGAGACAGGGCCATGCTGTGTCACCCAGGCTGGAGTGCAGTTGTACAATCACAGCTTACTGCAGCCTCCACCTCCCAGGCTCAAGTGATCCTCCCACCTCAGCCTCCATAGTAGCTAGGATTACAGGCACTCGCCTATGCCCTGCTATTTTTTTTTATTTTTAGTAGAGACAGGGTTTCACCATGTTGGCCAGGCTGGTTTTGAACTCCTGACCTCAGGTGATCCACCCACCGTAGCCTCCCAAAGTGCTGGGATTACAGGCGTGAGCCACTACACCCGGCCTCATACTGAAAAATTAAGTCATCTCTGTGTGTCATGAGCAGCTCTTGAGGGTGTGCCAGCTACTCACCGCGCTGTCTTAATTCGAGTAGATAAGGCTAGACTGGATGAGGACCTCATCTTGGACCCTTAGGGTAGGATACAATTTGTACAGGTGGTTGTATCTGCGGTATTAGTGAGATGTTACAGGTTGAACTAGGGAGTCAGTAGAGTTATCAACAGATGGAGGTTTCTGATGACAGAACCAACAATTAGTAAGTCCCCTGTGGTGATGGACTGGGAAATGGAATTATCCTTCCAGGAAAAGAGGAAGAAAATCAAGCAAGAATTAGAAACGAGGAAAGGGTTTACAGGCCTGCTCTGGACATCCTGGGAAAAGCCATCTGGCTCAGAGGCTTCGCCTTCACATCCTAGAAAGTTTTCGTTTTAATTTGTTGGCAGGAGTGCAGGTCCAGTTAGGAGCTGGTTTGGGGGATTTTTTTTGCTTTTTATTTTTTCTCTTATCTTTTACTGATTTACAATAGTTGTACATATTTTGGGGGTACATGTGATACTTTGATACCTGTACACAATATGCAATGACCAAATCAGGGTAACGGGGATAACTGTCACCTCAAACATTAATCTTTTCTTTGTGTTGGGAATATTACGACTCTTCTATTTTGTATTACAATAAATTATGAACTATCATTTCCTCACTGTGCTATCACACTTATTCTAACTTAACCAACTTCTCTTCATCCCCTCTCCCTCTTCTCTTCCCAGCCTCTGGTAACCACCGTTCTCCTCTCTACCTCCGTGAGATCCACTCTGTTGGCTTCCACATGAGTGAGAACATGTGGTATCTTCTTCGGATGAGATGCACGTATCCCGGAATCCATGCCTTTGCACTTGGCTGTGCAGAGGTTGCCCCGCAGCACCTGGTGTGCACCTTTCTAGCTAGCCTGGAGGGAATCCTTCTGTAAGTGTCTTTTCCAATAGACAAAAATCTCCTTGTTGTAGGTTGTGGTGTTTTATGTTTCAGGTCTTTGTCTCCTGGGAGCACACTGTAGAATGACTGATGCAAGTTTATATAATCCAAAGGGCCCTCAAGGTCAGAAGCATTCTAGGCAGGGCTTTTGGCCATGGCAAGTGTAAGGTTTCCATCAACTCTGGCAGTTGTTGGGTCTTTAGAGGACTATGGGTGTGTTCCAGTCATCCAGGGCACTGGGGATGATAATCACAATCAAAGTGTTGTAAGATGTAAATATGCCAGAGAGCACATGCTTGTTTTATAACTTGTCCAGTCAAACAAGTTTCTTGTTCACTGTGAAGCTCAAAGGCGTTGCCCAGGGAGGGATTATCTTCTCTAATAGGACTTTAGCCATTGCTGAAGCAATGACTCACCTGCAGACGCTTCAACCCAACAGGAGAACATTCAGAGCAGAACTAAAACATGGTGTACTCAGTTAAGGGAGGTGGCTGGATGAAATCTATCCCCCAAACCCTGCAGGGCCCATCAGGAAGTTAAAATGGCCCTGAGTTAGCCACGCATGGTAGCGCAGGCATGTACTCCTAGCTACTTGGGAGACTGAGGCAGGAGGATCGCTGGAGCCCAGGAGTCTGCACTCCAGCCTGGGAAACAGAGCAAGACCCTGTCTTAAAAAATAATAATAAATGGCCAGAGGCTATGTGCACTGGCTTTCCAGGATCGGATTTAGGATGGGTGGGGTGGGCTTCATAAGCACTTTGGGCTGATTTATTGATGTTACTCCACCAGTATTATTTCATAAAAGTAATCATCTTTTCTGTTGCCCATGACTTAAATTATGTATTGTAGTTAATAATGGAAATTTCACCAGACGCAGTGGCTCGCGCCTGTAATCCCAGCACTTTGGGAGGCCAAGGCAGGTGGATCACCTGAGGTCAGGAGTTCGAGACCAGCCTGACCAACATGGTGAAACCACATCTCTACTAAAAATGCAAAATTAGCCAGACATGGTGGCATATGCCTGTAATTCCAGCTACTCCAGAGGCTGAAGCAGGAGAATTATCTTGAACGCGGCAGGCAGAGGTTGCAGTGAGCCAAGATCACGCCATTGTACTCTAGCCTGGGCAACAAGAGTGAAACTCTTGTTTCAAAATAATAATAATAATAATAACAACAACAACAACAGAAACTTCATAGAGTCTGGTGGGACAGGTTTTTTTTTTTTTTAATTTGGCCCAAACCAGTGTTCCTCTTTATCTAATTAAACCAGCAGCCATCATTTTTCCACTTTTCTTCTTCAGGCTCTGGTGCCCAGTTCTGTGCATCTTAAATTGTTTTAATATCTTTTGGGAATGTTTTCAGCTGGGCCATGACTGAGATTTGATAAGTGGGACATATAAGGGCAGCATTCTTTGCTTCATTATCAGCAAGGTGATTTCCTCCAGCTTCCAGAGTCTCGCTTCCAGTGGTCTGGAGCAGCTGTGTTGCATCTGGTAATTCTTGTACCTAAAGCCCATTCTTTATTTCATCTTCACTGGAAGTAAGAAAATCTCTGCTTTCACAACATTCCAAAATCATCAGCAACTGCAAAGGCATACCTCCTGTCTGTGTAAAGATTTACAGTCTTTCTCTTAGCAATGAGACAGGCCCAGTGAGAGCAAACAGCTCTGCCTATGGGGCTGAAGTGGCTACAGGCAAAGGAGCTGGTAACACAACCTCAAAGGCATAGTGACTGCGTAGCCTGCACAGCGCCTACCAGCATCATTCTTTACATGTGAGCCATCTGTGCACGAAGACAGCCGGCACTGCCCAGGGGAGGTGGCCTGTCAGAGCTGGCAGCCGTGTGGTGTCTGCCCAGGGGAGGTGGCCCGTCAGAGCTGGCAGCCGTGTGGTGTCTGCCCAGGGGAGGTGGCCCGTCAGAGCTGGCAGCTGTGTGGTGTCTGCCCATGGGAGGTGGCCCGTCAGAGCTGGCAGCCGTGTGGTGTCTGGCCTGAAGGAGAGGGCAGGAAAGTCGCGGGGTTAAGGTTATTGCCCACGAGGGAGTGAGACAATGGGCAGCAAGTAGGAGAAGCTCTTAGAAAGTGAGTCGGCTGGCAGGAAGATGCCGGGTGTGGTACAAGCATGAAAGCGTCTACAGCTAGAGGCTCATGTACAGTTGGGGGATCCCATGGCTGACTCCTCAGTTGCCTTGACTAACAAACCTCCACCCATGGTTGCTTGGTTTTTTAATAGGCAGAATTCGGGTATTACAAGGACGAAGACATGAAGCGATTAGGCCTGGCTTTTGTATTCTTCTGTAATAGGCTGAAGACTTCGTAATGCCATCTGGTTGAACGGATAGTGTTTACTATTTAATCCAGATTTTAATAGAAAGTATGCTATGGGCCGGGCGTGGTGGTTCACACCTGTAATCCCAGCACTTTGGGAGGCCGACGCGGGCAGATCACGAGGTCAGGAAATCGAGACCATCCTGGCTAATGCGGTGAAACCCCATCTCTACTAAAAAGAATACTAAATTAGCCGGGTATGGTATTGGGCACCTGTAATCCCCACTACTTGGGAGATTGAGGCAGGAGAAAGGCTTGAACCCGGGTGGCTGAGCGTGCAGTGAGCGGAGATCCCGCCGCTGAACTCCAGCCTGGGCGACAGAGAGAGACTCTGTCTCAAAAAACAAAAAGAAAGTACGCCGTGAATTTTGCCAGTATTGCTGGATGAGTTTGCCCATAGAGAGACAGGTGTTTGATTCGGCAGTGAAGGAGTGGTATTATTTTTGTTTTCTGAACAGAAAAAAGCACAATAAATGACTGAACATGGGGAATCAGGGGACTTCAAGGTTGAGTCAGCAGTTTGGTTTGTCAGATTCTAATATTATCAGCACCCCCACAACCCCGGCTTCTGGAAGAGAGAAATTCCAGGATGGCGTTTTTCCAGAAAATCACATCCTAGAAGGTAGACAGGGCAGTAGTAACAAGCAAAAAAGGGTGGGTGTCTTGAGGAGGGCCAAGGCAGGAAGGAATGTGGTGTGAAACAATGCCGGTCAAGGCTTATTGGAAACGCCTACCATTTTTATCTTTTCATCACACTTCAGCAGGGGCTGATGGAGGCTGGTCGGGTTAAGGACTGATAGTTGCTCTGGTGTCTATGAACTATCAATTTAAAAATCACACATTTGTAAATTTAGAAAGGAGAGTTTGGTGGCCATTCTGACAAGCCAGAAAGTGTAAACTCCACCTCCAGCAGGGACCAGAAACAGACAGTTGGGGAGCTGGGAGGACGGGCTAGATGGAACAGGAATTTAGGCTCAAAAGGTTGGCCAAGTGTACATATTTAGCAAGTTATAGGATGAGCTATGAATATTCAAGAAGGGGGTTGTGTGCATGGAGGGTGAACAGACACGCGTGTTACATACGACCTATGTTCACTCTGAGGTAGAGTCAGCATTTAAATGAATTACAATTACGCCTATGTGTCAAAAGGTGAAGCAGGGACAGGGAGGCTCTTGAGTGTAACCAGTCACTGCAGCCAGAGCCAGGTCCTGGTCTCTCATCAGGAGAATGTTGCTGAAGTCAGTCTCTTGTCCAGTGAAAGCTGCAGTTCCGGCGGGTTGAAGGGGCAGGGTCAGCCAGCCTCCAGCCTCAATGAGCTGCAATTTTTTCAGTATTGCAGTATCTTGAGGTCAGTGCTTGTTTACCTACATAGAAAAGGAAAACCTTGCCCAGTTACAACACTGCTTCTTCTTTAAGTGTGGGGCTACATGACTTAACCCTTGCCTGACATGGCCTTAGGTCCTGTTTATAATTGGGTATCTTAATGCCACAGAGAGTCAGTTCTGTCAGTATTACAATCTCTACTTCAACCTTAATGCTGGGCAGCTGTTGAATCTAAACCACGAAAGGGAGAGGGTATAATGAGGTGTATCCGGCCTTCTGTTCGGTTTTGGCTGAAAATTCAGTTTCTAAGGCTTCTCTGGGATCTTCTTGGCCAAGAAGAGGGGGTGGGGTCCACTCAGTCGGAGAGGAGGCTGGAGATTTTCAGCTCTCAGAACAATTAAGACTTCATTCCCAAATTGAAGGGTGGTTTCACCCAGATGATTAAGCGGGAGAACTGGAGATTCTCTCTTTTGTGGCAGAGCCAGGAGTTCTCTCTTTCCCTCCTGTTATGTCTGCAGGGCTGGGCATAAGTCAGGCAGCCCTACACTTGTTTGAAGAAAAAACAATGTTGTAACAGCCACAAGATTTTTCTTTTCTTCTTCTTTTTTTTTTTTTTTTTTTTTTTTTTTGAGACAGAGTCTCACTCTGTGGCCCAGGCTGGAGTGCAGTGGCGCGATCTCGGCTCACTGCAATCTCCGCCTCCCGGGTTCAAGTGATTCTTCTGCCTCAGCCTCTCAAGTAGCTGAGATTACAGGCACCCGCCACCACACCCAACTAATTTTTGTATTCTTTTAATAGAGACAGGGTTTCTCCATGTTGGCCAGGCTGGTCTCAAACTCCTGCCCTCAGGTGGATCTCTCCCCTCGGCCTCCCAAAGTTCCGGGATTATAGCATGAAGCACTGTGCCCAGCCCACAAGGTTTTTCTTTTTCTCTGCAGCTAAACAGGCACTGGCCTCAAGTGTGTGGGCAGGCTCATTTGCCAAATGAACTAGATCAGACGTGGGCAGAGTTTCCCACTCCAGGCAGGCCCTCTTGACAAGCTGGGAAAGTTTTCTAGAAGGGCCATTCACAAACAGAATTAACTCCTACTTGAACAGATTCGCCATCCATGGGTAATCCAGAATTTTCTTTAAATACAACCTGGAGCGGACTATAATAGTTGTAAATGGGCTTGTTAGGTTCTTGGGTACAGGCATAGATTTTACTCCAGACTAAGATTGTAGGAAAAGACTCAAGAATAGACTTTTGGTGTGTGTTTGTGTGTGTGTGTGTGTGTCTGAGTGTGTGTGGTGTGTATGTTTGTTTTGCCACGTCTTGGGACTTTTTCTTAGTTTTTGCCTAAATCCTCCTCGGGGTCATGCCAATGAGACTTGGCCATCAGTGTTGAGCCTGGCCTTCACTAAAAAGTGTATGACCCAGCTGGCATAGGTTAGAAACACCAGCCGATAAACCTGAGCACTGTGCTCAATTCATCAGCAAATTAGTGAGGGTCTTCAATGACCTTTGAGAATTCCTTGGCAATGGCTCAAAATTCAGCCATGCTCTGAGGAACAAAATTAATTTTGGGTATAGAAGAATCATTCGTGAGTTTAACTTACAAGGGAAAAGTTTTAACAGGACCAGGTTCAGGGATGGTGAGAGCTGAGGAAATCAAGGTAATTTTCTTTTTTTTTTTTTTGAAACAGGGTCTCACTCTGTCACCCAGTCTGGAGTGCATTGGCACAATCTCGGCTCAGTGCAACCTGTACCTCCTGAGTTCAAGCGCTTCTCCTGCCTCAGCCTCTCGAGTAGCTGGGGTTACAGGCATGCACTACCATGCCTGGTTAATTGTTTTGTTTCGTTTTGTTTTGTTTTTGAGATGAAGTTTCACTCTTGTCCCCCAGGCTGGAGTGCAATGGTGTGATCTCGGCTCAATACAACCTCTGCCTCCCAGGTTCAAGCGATTCTCCTGCCTCAGCCTCTAGAGTAGCTGGGATTACAGGCACCTGCCACCACACCTGGCTAATTTTTGTATTTTAAGTAGAGACAGGATTTCACCATGTTGGCCAGGCTGGTCTCAAACTCCTGACCTCAGGTGATCCACTAGCCTCGGCCTCCCAAAGTGCTGGGATTACAGATGTGAGTAACTGTACCTGGCCTAATTTTGTATTGTTAATAGAAATGGGGTTTCATCATGTTGGTCAGGCTGGTCTCGAACTCCTGAGCTCAAGTGATCCACCTGCCTCGGCCTTCCAGAGTGCTGGGATTACAGAAGCCCACCACCATACCTGGCTAATTTTTGTACTTTTGGTAGAGACAGGGTTTCACCACATTGGCCAGGCTGGTCTCAAACCCCTGACCTTCAGTGATCAACCTGCCTCAGCCTCCCAAAGGGCTGGGATTATAGGGGTGAGCCACCATGCCCGGCCTGAGATCAGGAGGCAAATTTAGAATCCTGAATGCACTCAGACGCTTCGAGGTACCAATTGAAATATGCCTCTCATTCAGATAGTTTGGTTTTAGGACTACGGAACCCTAATTTTGTCTTAAGAAAGACAAGTTTGGGGAACTCATAAGACCTCCATTATGAAGAACAAAATAATAAATTTTTTTCACTGAAGAACAAAAGTAGTGTTGGGATACTCCATCCATTGATTTTTCTTTTCTTTTCTTTTTTTTTTTTTTTTTTTTTTTTTGAGACAGAGTCTCGCTCTGTCACCCAGGCTGGAGTGCAGTGGCGCAATCTCGGCTCATTGCAACCTCTGCCTCCCGGGTTCACGCCATTCTCCTACCTCAGCCTCCCGAGTAGCAGGGACTACAGGTACCCACCACCACGCTTGGCTAATTTTTTGTATTTTTTAGTAGAGACGGGGTTTCACCATGTTAGCCAGGAGGGTCTTGATCTCCTGACCTCCTGATCCACCCGCCTCAGCCTCCCAAAGTGCTGGGATTACAGGCATGAGCCACTGTGCCCCACCTTGCTTTTTTTGTTTTTTGTGTGTTTTTTTTTGACAGTCTGACTCTGTCTCCCAGGCTGGAGTGCGGTGGTGTGATCTTGGCTCACTGCAACCTGCACCTCCCAGGTTCAAGGGATTCTCCTGCCTCAGTCTCATGAGTAGCTGGGACTACAGGTGCCCACCGCCAAGCCTGGCTAATTATTTTGTATTTTTAGTAGAGATGGCGTTTCACCATGTTGGCCAGGCTAGTCTCGAACTCCTGACTTCAGGTGATCCATCTGCCTCAGTCTCCCAAAATGCTGGGAGGCCAGTCCGTTGCTTTTTAAGTGTGGGCTAGAGAGGACCAACATTTTAGAACGTGTAGCCAGCTGGAGTCCCAGAAGGGGACCATTATTGCATGCTTTGGAATTTGGAGGATCTCATTCTGCTTCTTCTTAATCTCTCAAGAGCAAAAGAAAACTCCTGTAAACTCTGTTAGCGAACGCTGGGGGTTTGGACTAGTGGTGTGTTTTACAGTGTCCTTAGGCCGGGATGTTTGTTTGACTCGGCAGACAGCCTGGGCTCTAATTGTACAACCTGTAACCAAATGTCTCCTAGATGCACAGATTTTTTTCTTGAGTCTGGCAGGCCCCCTAGTGGTCTTCCACGTACCAGTTTATCCTCAACACAGGCGGCTTTTTCTTCGGAGACTGAGGTCCCTCATAGAAAGGTGGTGACAGTCCTGAGGTTTCTTAAAGGGGGGGGTCTCGAGCCCAGCTTTTTTTTTTTGGAGACAGAGTCTCGCTCTGTCACCCAGGCTGGAGTGCAGTGGCGCGATCTTGGCTCACCACAGCGTCCACCTCCCAGGTTCAAGTGATTCTCCTGCCTCAGCCTCTCAAGTAGCTGGGACTACAGGTGTGCACCACCAGGCCTGGCTAATTTTGGTATTTTTAGTAGAGATGGGGTTTCACCATATTGGCCAGGCTGATCTTGAACTCCTGACCTCAAGTGATCCACCCTCCACGGCCTCCCAATTACTAGGATTACCGGCGTGAGCCACTGCGCCCGGCCAAACCCACCATTTTTATAAAAGAAAGATTTTCAGAAATAAAGAAAAGTATAGCAACAAATGGAAGTATGTACACAAAAAACTGAAACCACAAGTGCACTCACCAGAACCAGGAGATAAACTGTCTTTGGACCAGAAACGACTTGCCAGAAAAGAGAACAAGTCTTTTCCAGCCCTAGAAGGGATGCAGGATTCTTTGTGAAGGTGCCTTCGTCCAAGCAGACCCCAGATAAGGCCAACAGGGAGCCGCTATCAAAGGGCAGGAGCTCGACCTGAAAGAAGATTTACCTGGGCAGAGAAAAGGTGACCCGGGGAGGTGGAGGGTGCAAAGGGTTCAACTGTGGCATCTCCCTAGCTCCGGAAGCCGCCAGTCCCTCCAAAAGTCATTTTGCCTCTGGAGCACTTCTGACACCAGATCATGTCAACCTAAAAAAAGACTTCAGAGAAAACTGTCACCAAACACGATGAATTTACTGGGAATAGGAAAGAGGATTATGACCTAGAATGGCGGCAAGCCACAGGGGCACCCGGTGAGGGAAGGGGAAGAGAGGAAGCTTTTATTGGCAGAAAGAGAGGTGTTCACATAACTGCTTGGAAACAGAGTTCATTGGTTTCTCTGGCTCAAAGCCAGATTTGCCATCAGTTTGCATTGACCGAGGTGATGTTACTGGAAAGTGTTCTTCCAAGAGCGTCTTACCAGAATCACTGCAGTCCTAAGTCCTAAAGAATGCCTAGCAATAAGCCTTGTCATAGAAATCTATGTATATGTGCAAAACGTGCAAGCCATGCGAAGCAGGAGATGCATGCAGGATGTGAAGGGCTTTCTTGTGTGGCTTTAAGAAAGTACTTGCAGGCCGGGCGCGGTGGCTCAAGCCTGTAATCCCAGCACTTTGGGAGGCCGAGACGGGCGGATCACGAGGTCAGGAGATCGAGACCATCCTGGCTAACACGGTGAAACCCCGTCTCTATTAAGACATACAAAAAAAAAAAAAAACTAGCCGGGCGAGGTGGCGGGCGCCTGTAGTCCCAGCTACTCGGGAGGCTGAGGCTGGAGAATGGCGTGAACCCGGGAGGCGGAGCTTGCAGTGAGCTGAGATCTGGCCACTGCACTCCAGCCTGGGCGACAGAGCGAGACTCCGTCTCAAAAAAAAAAAAAAGAAAGAAAGAAAGAAAGTACTTGCAAACAGTTCTTATCTCAGACATGCAAGCATGAGCTCCCTCCACCCTGCTTCATGCCTTCCTGGCCCTATTTTGCCTGGATCTAACAAGAGTGACTTCATTCTGGCATAGCCATTTAATGGAATTTTTTTGAGCAACAAAAAATAATAAACTACAGCTACAGCATGGGTGAATCTCAGAATAATTATGCTAATTTAACGAAATCAGACAAAGGAATGCACATTGTATGACTTCATGTATATAGAACTCATGAACAGTTTGTAACACAAAGGACAAATGCTGGAGGGGATGGATACCCCACTCTCCATGATGCGCTTATTTCACATTGCATGCCTGCATCAGAAAATCTCATGTACCCCACAAATATATACACCTATTATGTACCCACAAAAATTAAAAATTAAAAAAAACCCTTCAGAACAGGACTTGGCAAATTGTAGCCTCTAAGCAAAAGCCAGCCCTCCACCTGTTTTTTTCTTCAGTTTTTAAAAATGTTTTTTAACTCCTCCCAACAGAAGCTGGTAACCACTTGCTCTTTAAAATAAAGATTTATTGGAACATAGCCTGACCATTTGTTTAATATTGCTTGTGGCTGCTTCTAGGCTCTAATGGCAGCACTGAGTAATCTCAACAGAGACCGGCATCACCTAAAGGTTTTACTATCTGGCTCCTTACAGTACAAGTTTGCTGAGCCTTGCTTTAGTGCACATGTCTATCTGCATAGGAAGTAAGATGGGACCGGGTGCGGTGGCTCATGCATGTCTGTAATCCCAGCACTTTGAGATCCCAAGGCAGGAGGACCACTTGAGCTCAGGAGTTTGAGACCAGCCTGGGGAATAAAGTGAGACCCCATCTCTACAAAAAAAAAAGAAAAGTAAATTATAGAAAAGAAAGAAAGACTGAAGCTATAAAAATGTTCCTAGAATTAATAAGTTAATTTTAGAATACAAGGTCAATATATAAAAATCAATTATGTTTCTATCCGTTAGAAAATAAAATAATTAGGAAATAAAACTTACTCAATTTGGGATAACATTGGAAAGTGAAACACTTAGAAATTAATTAATTCTACCCAAATTGCTCAATCTAATCCAAATCAAAATCTTAACAGGCATCTTTGAAGAAATTGGCAAGTTAATTTAAAAGTTTATATAGAAAAGTAAAGGACCTAAAATAACCAAAATAGAATTGAAAAATAAGAACAAGGTCAGATCATTTACACTACTTGATTTCAAAATTTAACATAAAGCTTTAGTAATCAAGACAGTATAGTTAGTATTGGTATACGTTGGACATAGAGACGGCTGAAACAAAGCAAAAATTCTGAAAATAGACTTACACTTACATGGTAACTTGATTTTTTTTGTTTGGTTTTTTTTTTGATGGTCTTGCTCTGTCGCCCAGGCTGGGGTGCAGTGGCACAATCTCCACGATCTCAGCTCACTGCAACCTCCGCCTCTTGGGTTCAAGTAATTCTCTGCCTCAGCCTCCTGAGTAGCTGGCATTACAGGCATGTGCCACCACATCTGGCTAATTTTTTTTGTATTTTTAGTTGAGTATTTCACCGTGTTAGCCAGGATGGTCTCATCTCTTGACCTTGTGATCCGCCCGCCTTGGCCTCCCAAAGTGCTGGGATTACAGGTGTGAGCCACCATGCCCCGCTGAATTCAAAAGCTTTTATAAGAAATTCCTATCATCTCTGGAGCAGTTTGAGTAACTCATCAATAAAGCTGTCTGTGCAGTTCCCCTTATCTTATGCAGCTATGGGTGTGTCTCTAGGCCATGACAAAGTGCTGCTTTTTTTGTTTGTATGACTGTGGGTTTGTTTTAGGTAAGCCGCCCTCCTCCCTGTGCAAGGTCCCACAGAACCCACTGTGCACACGTCTAAAAAGGCAAGGAAACATCTTCCTGGGAGCTTGTTAATCAAACAACAAAGGGCTTCCGTGTTGGACTTGGCCAGGCAGTCTGCGTATTTGCGGCTTAGCTCTGCAGCTGCAGTCTCAATTTTCCCCAGGCTGCTCGATTTTTGCCGTCGCTGTGATTTTTTCAGACAAGCAGCTTCTCTGAGGACTGGTCTCTTAGTTGTTTATCCAAGTAGTTTTTCCTTTCCTTCTCCCTTGCTGATAAGAACGCAAAATTATAGTCATTTTTGCAAAATGATATTGCAGTATCTTACAAAGTTAAAAATGCATTTATCATATGACCCAGCAATCATATTACAAGAAAAATGAAAATATATGCCTACACACAGACATTACAGAAACGTACATGGCAGTGTTATACACATGCTCTATACATATATACAGATATGCATACATCATCATATATAGTAGCTCCAAACTAGAACAACTCAAATTTCCGTCAACTGTTGAACCGATATAAAAACTGTGGACCCCCTTACTACAGAATACTACTCAGTGACAAAAAGGAACGCAGTGCTAGTAAACGCAACGAATTAGTAATACATCAACAATGTGGATGAATCTCCAAGACATCATGCTAAGTGAATGAAACCAAATGCAAAAGACCACATATTGTGTGATTCCATCTAGACCAAGTTCTAGGAAAGATAAAACTACAATGGAAGAAAGCAGATCAATGGGAAAGGATCAGCTGCAAATGAAAACAAAAAAACTTTTTAGGGTGATGGAAACTTTCTGTATCTTTTTATTCTATCTTTTCCCCTTTTTTCACCTCAGAGTTTCTAATTTTCTGTATCTTGTGATGATGATTACATAACTGCCCAAAATTATCAAAACTCATCAAAGTGTACATTTAAATTGGTAATTTTATTATGTATCAATTATAACTCAAAAACCTGGAAAAATTAATTTTAGACTATGGGAAGGATAACGTCAGAATAAATGCCAAATGTAGCAGGGCGCAATGGCTCATACCTGTAATCCCAATACTTTGGGAGGCCGAGGCAGGAGTTCAAGACCAGCCTGAGCAACAGAGGCAGACCCTATCTCTACAAAAAAATATTTTAACTGGGCATCGTGGCATGTGGCCTGTAATCCTAGCTACTCAAGAGACTGAGGCAGGAGTATCTCTTGAGCCAAGAAGTTCGAGGCTGCAGTGATCTACAATTGCACCACTGCACTCCAGCCTGGGTGACAGAGCAAGATTTTGTTTAAAAAAAAAAAAAAGGTAGCGGGGGTGGGCTCACGCCTGTAATCCCAGCACTTTGGGAAGCCAAGACAGGTGGGTCACCAGAGGTCAGGAGTTCGAGACCAGCCTGGCCAACATGGTGAAACCCTGTCTCTACTAAAAATATTTAAAAATCAGCTATATATGGTGGTGGGCACCTGTAATCCCAGCTACTCGAAGACTGAGACAGAACTGCTTGAACCTGGGAGGCGGAGGCTGCAGTGAGCTGAGGTTGCACCACTGCACCTCACCCTGGGCAACAAGAGTGAAACTCCGTCTCAAAAAAAAAAAAAAAAAAATTGGCAAATGAAAAAGGCAACTACTTTTTGTCATTAACTATTAACTTCAGAGACAACTACAAGTTGTAGAAGAGAAAAAGCAGTATTAATACACCATTTGGCCCAACAGCAAACCACAGAGGCAGAGTGTCAGTGATAAACAGTGACTCACCCCAAAACTGTATGGGAAAGGAAATGGGATGGTGAGGTCGATGTAAAGTCTTGCTCTTCAACTGTCATGACGGGAAGAGAATGCATACAATGTAACTGAAAATTGGTGTTTCAAAATAGCATTACAAGCATATTATTTGGAAATACACAAAAACATTTACACTGGAAAGTGGGACTCAGGGGTGGAAAGGTTCTCAGAGATGGGGATGGACTTCTTTTAATTTAAAAATGTATTTAACTTTTAAGACCAGGTGTGGTGGCTCATGCCTGTGATCCCAGCACTTTGGGGCCAAGGCGGGTGGATCACCAGAAGTCAGGAGTTTGAGACCAGCCTGGCCAACATGGTGAAGCCCCATCTCTACTAAAAATACAAAAACTAACCGGGTGTGGTGGTGGGCACCTATAATCTCAGCCACTTGGGAGGCTTAGGCAGGATAGTGGCTGGAACCTGGGAGGCGGAGGTTGCAGTAAGCCGAGATAGCGCCATTGCACTCCAGCCTGGGCCAACAACAGCCAGACTCCGTCTAAACAAACACACACTCTTCTTTTTTCTTTTTTTTTGAGACAGAGTTTTGCTTTTGTTGCCCAGGCTGGAGTGCAATGGCACGATCTCGGCTCACTACAATCTCCGCCTCCCAGGTTTAAGCAATTCTCTTGCCTCAGCCTCCTAAGTAGCTAGGATTACAGGCATGCACCACCACGCCCAGCTGATTTTGTATTTTTAGTAGAGATGGGGTTTCTCCATGTGCGTCAGGCTGGTCTCAAACTCCCAACCTCAGGTGATCTACCCGTCTTGGCCTCCCAAAGTGCTGGGATTATAGGCGTGAGCCACCGTGACTGGTCACAAACAAAAACTTTTAAAGCTATGTTAATATATTCATTTGACAAAATAATTTTGAAAGAAAAATGGTTTTTATTTACTTTTATATTTCCTCATAGGTAATAAAAGCATTTAAGGCTACTTTACTATGAGTTTTCGTATTTTTTTATTTAATTCATAAATCATCTGGTTTTAATTTTCTTTTTGATGTGGGAATTATGAACTCAAAAAGTTTTACCAACTGGATTTTTTTTTTTTTTCAGGTAGAGTCTCGCTCTGTCGCCCAGGCTGGAGTGCAGTGGTGTGATGGTGCGATCTCGGTTCACTGCAATCTCCGCCTCCCAGGTTCAAGTGATTCTCCTGCCTCAGCCTCCCGAATAGCTGGGACTACAGGCATGCACCACCATGCCTGGCTAATTTTTTTTTTTTTTTGGGGTACTTTTTTTTTTTTTTTGTATTTTTAGTAGAGACAGGGTTTCGCCATGTTGGCCAGGCTGGTCTCGAACTCCTGACCTCAGACGATCCACCTGCCTCGGCTTGCCAATATGCTGGGATTACAGGCGTGAGCCATGGCGCCCAGCCTGATTTTTTTTTGTTTGTTTTGAGATGGAATCTCACTCCGTCACCCAGGCTGGAGTGCAGTGGCATGATCTTGGCTCACTACAACCTCTGCCTCTCAGGTTCAAGTAATCCTCCCACCTCAGCCTCCCAAGTAACTAGGACTACAGGTGTGCTCCCCCATGCCTGGCTAATTTTTGTATTTTTGGTAACGACTAGGTTTCACCATGTTGGCCAGACTGGTCTTGAACTCTTAACCTCAGATGATCCACCTGCCTCAGCCTCCCAAAGTGCTGGGTATATTTTGATTTTTGATTTATGATTTTTGGCTCCATAAATCCAATATTTGGTTTCATAAATCCAAATAAGCCTGAAGAGAATATACCTAATGAAATCAATGTTTAGGGAATTTATTTAAGTTTTTGTTGTAGCCAAGAAAATGGTCAGTATGTGTAATTGCTCCTTGGGCATAAAATAAGAATATGTATACTACAAAGCTATAGTAACTCAAACAGCATGGTACTATCATAAAAACCGACACACGGATCAATGGAACAGACTAGAGAACCCAAAAATAAATCCACACTTTTATTATAAACTTATTTTCAACAAAGGCACCAAGAATATACACCAGAAAAAAGGACAGTCTCTCCAATCAGTGCTGCTGGGTAAACTGGATATCCACATGCAGAAGAAAGAAACTAGACTCCCCTCTCTTACCATATATAAAAATCAACTCAAAATGGATTAAAGACTTAAATGTAAGACCTGGAAGTATGAAACTACTAGAAGAAAACATTGGGGAAATGCTACAGGATGTTGATCTGGGTAAAGATTGTCGGGGATGAGATCTTGAAAGTGCAGGCAACAAAAGCAAAAATAGACTAATAGGATTGCATGAAGCCTGGAAGCTTCTGCACAGCAAAGGAAGCAATCAACAGAGTGAAGAGACAACCCACAGAATGGGAGAAAATATTTGCAAACTACTCACTTGACACGAGATTAATAACCAGAATATATATCAGTTCAATAGGAAAAAATAAATAATCTGATTAAAATGGGTAAAAGACCTAAGTAGACATTTCTCAGAAGACGACATACAATGGTCAACATCACTAATCATCACAGAAATGCAAATCAAAACCACAATGAGATATCATCTCGCCCCAGTCTAAAAGGCTATTACTTAAAAAATAGGCTGGGAGCGATGGCTCATGCCTGTAAACCCAGCACTTTGGGAGGCTGCTTGAGGTGGATCCTTGAGGTCAGGAGTTTGAGACCAGCCTGGCCAACATGGTGAAACCCCATCTCTACTCAAAATAGATAAATCAGTCGGTCATGGTGGTGCATGCCTGTAGTCCCACCTACTCCAGAGGCTGAGGCAGGAGAATGGCTGGAACCTGGGAGGCAGAGGTTGCAGTGAGCTGAGATCGTGCCATTGTACTCCAGCCTGGGCAACAGAGCGAGACTCCATCTCAAAAAATAAAATAGAATAAAAAATAAATAAATAACGAACGCTGGTGAAGATGGAGAGAAAGAGAATGCTTACACACTGTTAATGGAAATGTAAAGTAGTACAACCATTACGGTAAACAACTTGGAGGGTGCTTGACAAGCTAAGCTACCTTATGATCCATAAGCTTATGGATGATCCAGAAATCTCACTGGCGGATATATAGCCAAGACATGGAATCAACCTAAGTGTCCATCAATGGATGAATAGATGGTAACCATCATTCTATTCTCTACTTCCATGATCCACTCTTTAAGCTCCCACGTGTGAATGAGAACATGGGATATTTGTCTTTCTGTGCTTAGCTTATTTCACATAAGATAATGACCTCTAGTTCTATCCATGTTGTTGCAAATGACAGGATTTCATTCCTTTATGGCTGGGCAATATTCCATTGTGTGTATACACCACATCTTCTTTATCTATTCTCGGCTCACCGCAACCTCCACCTCCCAGATTCAACCAATTCTCTTTCCTTAGCCTCCTGAGTAGCTAGGATTACAGGCAGGCACCATCACGCCTGGCTGATTTTGTATTTTTGATAGAGACAGGGTTTCTCCATGTTTGTCAGGCTGGTCTCAAACTCCCAACCTCAGGTGATCCACCCGTCTCAGCCTCCCAAAGTGCTGGGATTACAGGCCTCCGTGCCTGGCCACAAACAAAAACTTTTAAAGCGATGTTAACATATTTATTTGACAAAATAATTTTGAAATAAAAATACTTTTTATTTACTTTCCTATTTCCTCATAGATAATAAAAGCATTTAAGGCTAGTTTTCATATTTTTTTCTTTAATTTATAAATCATTTGGTTTTAATTTTCTTTTTGATGTGGGAATTTTGAACTCTTAAAAAATTTTACCAACTGGATTTTTTTTTACATTTTGATTTTTTCTTTTTTAGACAGAGTCTTGCTGTGTCGTCCAGGCTGGAGTGCAGTGGTGCGATCTCGGCTCACTGCAATCTCTGCCTCCTAGGTTCAAGTGATTCTCCTGCCTCAGCCTCCTGAGTAGCTGGGACTACAGACCTGCACCACCATGCCCGGCTAGGCTAACTTTTTTTTTTTTTTTTTGTATTTTTAGTATTTGAGGTGATGGATATCCCAATTACCCTGGTTTTGATTAAAAAAGAAGTGTATACATTTTGGCTTTATAGGGTAGAAACATATGTATTTACATGCATGCATTTCTTTATTGTATACATTTCTTCATTGTTTAAACAAAACTTCTTCCATATTTTTCATTACCTACTTTATCAAATGCTGAGAAGAGTATAATAAAGCTAAGGGCGCCTGAGACTAAGTTATTAAATCCTTCTCAGATCTCAGCCCAAGAAGAAACTTTTGAAAATAAATATTTATACAGGAGTGAATCAATTTTATAAATATATATTTGATAAAAATGAATAAGCATTGAATATATTATGGAATCATAGATTCATAGAATATTAGAACTTTGGAAATCATGAGCTTTGCTTGCCTGACTCCCTTACTTCTCAGGTAGAGAAACAAACCCAGAAAAATGAAGTTGAGTGTCCAAGCTCAAGCAACAAGTTTGTGCACTAAGCTGAGTTCCCCCTTGCCCCGAGATAGCTCTGTGCCCAGACAGAGTACAAACAAGAACACCATCTATGTGTCTCTAATGAGGACCTCTGAGGAATCCACTCTAGGGGCACCCAAACTTAGCAATTCTTGCTGCCCTGGTCCCATGGGAATCTTGATCTCCAGGGGATGGAGGATCTGTTTACTCGTGCCCAGTCATCCAAGCCCCAAGCAGAACCCAGGCTTTAGATGGATACCAGGCTCCAGGTGGCCACCAAACCCCAGTCGAACCTCAGACGTCAGGTGGACATCAGGTCCCTGGTGGATGCCTACACTGCAGGTTGACATCAGGCCCCAGGAGGACACCAGCCCTCAAGTGACTACCAGGCCCCAAGGTGACTGTGTAGGTCCCAGGTGGGTATCAGGCATCAGGTTGACTCAGGACCCAGGTGAACGCCAGCCCATAGATGAACAGCAGGCCCAAGGTGGACATAGGCTCCCGGTGAACACAGGTCCCAGATGGATGCCCAGCCTGATGCACACCTGCAGACCAGAGTTCACCTGTAGTCTGATTTCTCCTCGGGGCTTGGGTGTTTTCCTGGGACCAATAACCTGCCTGGGGTATTTACCTTGGGTCTGATGTCCACCTGGGGCCTGGTATCCATCTGGGGCCTGGGTGTCCACCAGGGGCCTGATGTTCACCTGGGGCCTTCTGTTTAACTAGGGCCTGATTTCCATCCTGAGACTGGGTGTCCACCTGGGGTCTGTGTCCCCGTGTGACTTGGTGTCCAACTGGGACGCTGGACACCGGTAAACACCAGGCCCCATGTGGATTACTATGGTACCTGATGTACATACCTTGAGTCCAGTGTCCGCTTGGGTCCTGATAGCTACCTTAGGCCTGTTGTTCACCTGGGGCCAGGCATTGTGCTGGGCCTTAATGTCTACTAGGAGCCTGGTGTTTACCAGGAGGTCTTGATTCCCACCTGGGGCCTGGGTATTTACATGGGGTCTGATACCCTTCTGTGGCTTTGGTTTCAATCTGTGGCCTGATGTTCACGTTCACCAGGCATCTAGGTATCCATATGAGGCCTGATGTTACCCTGGGACGTGATGTTCACCTGGGGCCTGGTGTCATCCTGGGCCGTGGGTGTTCACCTGGGGCCTAGTAATTTACATGTGCCCTCCTGTTTACCGAATTCTTAGGTGTCAACTTGTATCTTAATTTCTACCATGAGCCTGATGTCCACCTGGAGCCTGGGTGTCGCCCTAGGGCCTGAAATCCTGGGGACTAGCTGTCCAAGTGGAGCCTAGGTATCACTTGGTATTCACTTGGGTCTGAATTCCACCTGGGGTCTGATGTCCATTCGGAGTGAAGTTTTCACTTGAGTCCTCATGTAAACCTGGTGCCTGGCTGTCAGCCTTGAGCCTGATGTTCACCTGGGATCCTGTGTCCACATTGGGACTGATTATTCACCTGGTGCCACGTGTGCACATGGGACCTTGTCTACCTGGGGCCTAGGAGTACTCCCTAGGCCGGGTGCCTACCTGGGTTCTGATATCCACGTCGGGCTTGGTGTTCACTTGGGGCCTGATGGCTACTTGGGGCTTGCGTAGCCTCTGGGGATGGGTGTTCTGGGTGTTCTTCTGGGGATGGGTGTTCACCTGCAGTCTGATACCTACTTGGGGCTTGAGTATCCTCTCGGGGCCTGATGTTCCCCTATGACCTGGTGTGCAACTGGGCCTGGGTGTCAGCCTGGCACCTGAGTTCAGTGTCCACTTGGGGCCTGGTGTTTAGCTGGGGCCTGATACCCACCTGAGGCCTGGGTGTTTAGGTGTGGCCTGTTATCTTTCTGTGGCCTGGGTGTTTATCAGGAGCCCGAGGTTCACCAGGCCACCTAGGTATCCACCTGGACCAAATGTTTCCCTGGGGCCTGATGTTCATTTGTTGTCTGGTGTTTACACAAGGGCTTGGGCATCCACCTGTTGACTGATGTTCAGCTGGGGCATAGATACTCACCTGGGGCCCGAGGGTACACCTGGGGCCTGATGTCTGCCGGAGGCCTAGTAATCCACATGGGCCTGGTGTTTACCGGAAGCCTAATACTCACCTTGGGCTTGGTGTTTACCTGGAGCCTTGGTGTCAACCTGGGGCTGGACTTCCACGGGGGGCCTATTATCCACCTGGAGACAGGATGTCCAGTTGGGTTCTGATGTCCACCTAGGATCATCCTCATGTATGGCGGATGAAATTTAGGGCCTGGTGGTAAAATTTAAAAGAGAACCTTAAAAGCTGTCGAGCCAAGTGAAGCAAGCAGAGGAAGGTCATTCCATTCCAGCAATGAGAAGAATGTGAGCCCAGCGATGGAGCCTTGAGCAGCTCAGTATGTGTTGGGACCTGCAAGAGGGAGGGAAGTTGTGGGTACACTGGAATACCAGACCCGGGATGGGAGGATGCTTTTCAAGCTGCCTTGCACTTTCTCCTGGAACGTCATAGGAAGCCAGACTTATTCTTTGTAGGTCAGAGTTGAGTGTTATGTAACATCAACGTTTGCAGGAAATGAAGTGGAAACACTTTTCGTAGATAGAAGAGACAGCACTTGCAAAAATTTAGGAATGTGAGGGAACATACGTTGGGAATGATTTTGTTTTTAAAACAATTAACAGTTTTTTCTTTCTTTCTCTTTCTTTCTTTCTTTTTCTCCTTCCTTCTTTCCTTCTTTCTTTCTTTTCTTTCTTTCTTTCTTCCTTTCTTCCTTTCTTTCTCTTTCTTTCTTTTTTTGAGACAGTCTTGCTCTGTCACCCAAGCTGGAATGCAGTGTCACGATCTCAGCTCACTGCAACCTCCACCTTGCAGATTCAAGTGAATCTCCTGCCTTAGCCTCCTGGGTAGCTGGGATTACAGGCACACACCACCACGCCTGGCTAATTTTTGTATTTTCAGTAGAGACACGGGGTCTTGCCATATTGCCCATGCCGGTCTCAAATTCTGGAGCTCAATGAGATCCTCCCACCTCGGCCTCCCAAAGTGCTGGGATTACAACCAGGAGCCACTGCGCCCAGCCAGGATGCTTGTTTTTTTAACCTTTTATTTCTCTGGCATCTGGGCTCTATGGGGTGTGGAAAGGGAAAGTGGTAGACATTTAGTGACACAGAGGAGACTTGGACCTAAATCGTGAGACCCTGAATTATGAATGCTTTGGAGGAGAATAGAGATCAAGAGTTGATGATCAAAGTGATTATTTACAAATAACTATTTTCCATTAGTTTATTTTTAATTTATAGTTCTGTATAAAATTGGAAGTAGTGTTCTTTATGTAAAACTACAACAGATTTTATTCTTTTTCTAACATTTCTATTCTAGTTAAAGAACCATGAACGATCTCGTTGATAACTAGAATGAAAATGTTCCAGCTGCCTATAAGATTTTTTAAAGGTAATTCTTTACAACAGCCTTGCGGGGTGCAGGTTGGTGTGAAAGAGGAGTGAGTTACGGGGATGATACGAATATCAAAGAGAAACTAATGAATAAAGAAGTCCAACATTAAGATTAGTTTCAGAAGAAGTAATTTTCAGATTTCCTTTTCACTTACGTAGGAGTGTGGTTAATTAGGGAAGATATTTCTAACACCTGCACTTTTAGAACCATATTTATTATGCAATATTGCAAAGCAGTCTTTCCTTCCACAACCGCCAGTCCCAAGACAAAAAAAATGTACGAGGGAAAGTACCTCAGCAAACCCAGTCAGAATGTGCTATGTTTGAAAATAGCCATTTTGTGGAGACCTTAGCTGAAATTTGGCTTTGAAATCATCTGGGGGCATTTCTGAATTCTTACCTGCACTAGATTCACTAGTTTAGATGCAGGTACCGTACTACCATAGCCATGCATCTAATGGTGGCAACCTTTAAGGTTGAATATAATATGTTTACCAGAATTGACCTAGATTTGGCTGATCTTTGAGGAAATGTTTAGATGAGGCCAATTATGATTTCACCCTGTGTGAAAGAACATGCATATGTTTTTGCCATAGGTGTGTTTTCTTTACATTATTTACACAAATAATTTTCTATAATACCTGGGGGCAAACTGGGGAATTTGCAGTCCAATTGGCAGGTCCCCTCGGAGACCCACGGGCCGATGGCATTGGTGCAGAGTGGTCAGGTTCAGAGTGCAGCTGGTGGCTCCTGTCCAACTTGCAGGGGGTTCTTCCTCCACATCCCAGCTGCCGTTTTCATAAAACAATCTGTGGCGTCCCACTCTGAGATTGGGCTCCTGGTGCTCCCACTCACATTGCTGTAGCAAGAGATCCATAGAACATATGTTTAAATGTTACTTGCTATTTGCTTAAACGTAGACTTTTCTAGGCTATTTCTTTTCCTTACTCCATTACTGAACAACTCCCTTGCTTCTTCCTTCCCCTCCAGTATCACTCCCAGGTAAGGGATGGGTTTTAGTCCCAGAACTGAAGTACCCTGAGCTCCATTCTGAGCAGTACTCCAAGAGACCCACATTTCATTTATATTTTGCATTTAACAAGTTTAGCGAGTAGTTATTTTTGCTGGATTTATGGACCCTCTGTTTTAGATTTTCAAGACAAGAAAAACTTTTACTGACCTCTTCCTTAATGTTTTATTATAATGCAGACCTGTACAGTGGTGTATGCTGAAGATACTGGAATGCCTATGTGCTCTTCTACCAGAGGGTATCTGATCAGAACTCCTCAGTATGACCAAAGAAAATTGAGTTAGCATTGTCCTGCAGGAAGCTGAGGATCTCTCTCTGTAAGTTTTTTTTCCGTATAATTTGGTGTGTGCTTTGAGTAGGTATGGTGTGATCTTTAAAAAGATCAGGCAAGGCCAGGCGCCGTGGCTCACGCCTGTAATTCCAGCACTTTAGGAGGCCAAGGCAGGCAGATCACGAGGTCAGGAGATCGAGACCCTCCTGGCCAATATGGTAAAACCCCATCTCTACTAAAAAATACAAAACATTAGCTGGGCATGGTGGTGCACGCCTGTAGTCCCACTTTGGGTTGGATACAGTAACTGAAAGGGACTTTGGTCTTTTTTTTTTTTTTTTTTTTTTGAGACGAAGTCTCACTCTGTCGCCCAGGTTGGAGTGCAGTGGTGCTATCTCAGCTCACTGCAAACTCCGCTTCCCGGGTTCATGCCATTCTCCTGCCTCAGCCTCCCGAGTAGCTGGGACTACAGGCGCCCGCCACCATGCCCAGCTATTTTGTTGTTGTTGTTGTTGTTGTTGTTGTATTTTTAGTAAAGACGGAGGGTGGTCTCAATCTCCTGACCTCATGATCCACCTGCCTCAGCCTCCCGAAGTGCTGAGATTACAGGTGTGAGCCACCGTGCCCGGCAAGGGACTTTGGTCTTTCTTGCTTGGGGCTGGGATGAGTGTGTCCTCTGTGAGAAGAAGGAGGCGCAAGGCAGACTGAGTGGCCACAGCTGTAACCTGGGGGCACAAAGCAGGCTTCTGTTACATACTATTCTTCTTTTCTTCCTTTTAACAGAACCATCCCTTGAGGTTTAGATGAGCACATGGCTGCCCAGCTACACACTAGATTTTCGAGACTAATTTGTATCAGTTTTCTTTATTCCTATAAAAGTTGTTTATTTATTGCACTTACATGCTAAGATACCATTCTCAAAGGATCATGAAAGCAGAAATGGTTAATATATGAAGCTGTCTACAGGCATGATAGAATAAAACGTTTAAAAATTATTTGGGTCCGGCTTAAATAAGTTTAACAGGGTAAAAAAAGGTATTATCTGACAATATTCAACAAATAATTCTTCACTTAATTTCTCATTGAAGCAATCACCTTAATATTATTCATTGGCCTTGATAAATGTGAACACTGCTCATATTTATGTAAATAATGGTCACGTGGCTTTCTTGGCATATCTAAATTTATGTTAGATCTGGCTTAACGTGTGCTTATATATGTATAGGCTATAGTTATGTACCTTAAGTGTATGTAAGAGTTGGAATATTTGAAAGACAGCAAAATTTTAACTGAAAAAATAATGTCCAATAATAGTTGACCTGTTGATTAAAGTAAGTAGTTATTATGAAAGAGAAACAAGGTGATTTCAAATTGATTCAGAAGAACTGGCCCAGCAACTAAGACTATATGCTTTCCTTTAAAAAAAAAAAAAAAAGAACTGATATGTTATGTGACAAATACAGAAATTACAAAACTAGTTAAATTGACGTTGCCATTAAAGCAACATTAAATAGTTTTGGGGGAGAAGAAAGAAGCCGAGAAGATGGTATCTGTGCACTTAAGATGGTCATGTCATTTGATATAAATAAATACAAAGCAGCCTGAGGCCCACACCTGCACGATGCTGAAAAAGCTGACCAGTGTTACATATTCAGCCCTAGATGAAATGCTGCATTTATTTTTTAAACACTGGTATGCATTGTTTTAAAAATATATAAAATAACGGTGAAAAGTTAAAGAATCGTAAGAATGTAGCTAAATGTAAAAAAATTTTGCAAAGCCATAGTTTTATGATGAAACAAATATATTTTTTATCTTTTATGTATAATGTTTTAATGCTTTTTTAACCCTATGAAATGTGGAAGTGTTTTGTGATTTTGATTTTACTACAGCGATTGTTTTATAAACAAAGAAAAAATTACTTTAGGATTGCAGAGATGGTAAACTGTTAAAATAGTTTGGGTATTAAATTATGAAATAATCGGGTATTAAATAATTTAGAATCCATGCGATGCAATTGAACAGATCTGTAGGCATCTGTAAGTGCTGAGGTGAAAGTGCCAACCAAAGCAGTTAGATTGAACATTAATGCCTGGAGGTCATCAATAGAGGAACTGGCTGTGGACCTTCACCTTGGCATCCCCTTTGTTTTCTGCTGTAGCTGGGTATCTCGCAAAAACAAAAACAACAACAACAAAAGCCACTTATTTCTTAAAGACAGAGAAAGGATATTTCCTTCAATTTAGGCATTCCTAAATTGCCACCCCGGTGGCCCCTGCGCTCTCGGAGGAGGCCAAGGCAGAGCAGACCCTCAGGTGGGTGGGCGGTGCACCTGACCCTGATGATATCAGGTACCAGGCCCGCCAGCCCCCGCAGGTGCGGAGCTGCAGCTGCAGCCACCAGCCTAGACGTGGCGCGCGGGCAGCGAGTGGCTGGACACTGCAGACCAGGCCCCCATCCCCAGCAGCGCGGATTCTGGGGCCAGTCGCCCAGGCAACAAAGTCAGGCGGTCGGCTTCACCAGCAGCGGATCAGTCTCATCCATGTGGATTGCCCAGTGCCAGGGTCCAGGATCCGGAGAGGTGTCCAGGAGGAGAGGACCCTCAGACCAGGTAGGCTGTGCACTCGGCGACCCCGACATCATTCAAGGGAAGCTCCGCCATCCCGCGCCAGTGCCAGAGGTGCAGCTGCAAACTGCCCGTCCTGGCACGGGAAGCGGTGGGGCGGGTGGGGGAAGGGGCAACCCCAGACTGTCCTTGCCTCTCCCGCTGCCTGACACCAGCCAGGCAGCCCCCAGGGCCAGAGCCTCAGCGCTGAAGCCAGGCCATCCGTGAAGTCAGCCCGGTGGCCGCGGAGTGCCCATGCCAGCCCCAGATCTCCCTGCGGACGATGAGCAGGGTAGGTGCGTGGCCAGACTGGCCCCCTCCTCAGGCAGGCCGGGCTGCGCGCCTGCGATTTTCCGCCTGTGGTCCTGGGGCTGCCCGGGCCCGCCAGGAGAACCCGCGAGCCCAGCGGCGCCTGCCCCGGGCTGCATCCCCACCTGTCGGCGGGCGCCGCCTGGGAGCGGCTTCCGGGAGCCGCGTGGCCCCCGCGGTGCAGGCGCGCGCCTGACGGCTTTGCGAGGCTCACTGGGTCTGAGAGGTCAGTAGGTCTGAGAGGTCAGTAGGTCTAAGAGGTCACTGGGTCTGAGAGGTCAGTAGGTCTAAGAGGTCACTGGGTCTGAGAGGTCACTGGGTCTGAGAGGTCGGAGGCTGCGAGTGTACTGGCCCCTCTCCTCGGGCAGGGCGGGCTGCGCGCCTGCGATTTTCCGACTGTGGTCCTGGGGCAGCCCGGGCCAACCGGGAGAACCCGCGAGCCCAGCGGCGCCTGCCCCGGGCTGCAGCCCCACCTGTCGGCGGGCGCCGCCTGGGAGCGGCTTCCGGGAGGCGGGGGGCCCCCGCGGTGCAGGCGCGCGCCTAACGGCTTTGCGGGGCTCACTGGGTCTGAGAGGTCAGTAGGTCTGAGAGGTCGGAGGCTGCGAGTGTCGCTGCTGAAGGGTGGACCGGGCTGGATCGCGGATTCTGGGCTAGATCGCAGAGGTTGGGTCGGGGATTGGGAGTTGATTGGGGGTTTGGGGCTGGGTGTGGGGCGGGGGGCGGTGAAAAGGGGACAGGGAGCTGCCGCGGCTCAGGAGCCGGTGGTTGGGGGTCTGAGAAGAACTCGCCTCCTTGAAGAAGTTCTTCGGCTTCGGGAGCCGCAGGGGCCAGCGGGCCTGGGCCCCACAGACCACGTCTGCACGGGTTCGGGGCACCGAATCTGGGACGCGGAACTGCGGAGGATCCACAGGGCGCTGTCACCGGCGATGCCGCGGAGGTGGGGCGCCGCCTGGCGCGCGGGAGCAGAGACCTGGAAGCCTGGGACAGGCCGCACAGGGAGCGGGGGGCTCGGCCCAGGGGGGGAGGGGGTCCCCGGGCCCGGCTTCCCCGCAGCCCCTGGGACCGGGCCTTGGAGGGCGCAGGACGCCCTCGGAGCGGCGGTGCCAAACGGAGCCTCAGCTGCTCTGCATCCCTCATAATTCCCCGGCCGGAGCACTTGGTGGAGAATGTGAGTGATGTAACTCACAAAGCGAAGCATATACAGTGTTTTTATTTTTAACCTACACGTTTAAATCATGGTGTTATGTACATTATAGGAGGTGCCTAATGAGAGAACTCATTCCCCTATCAAAAAATACCGTGAGTCAGCCGTGCGCGGAAGCTCAAGCCTGTAATCCCAGCACTTTGGGAGGCCGAGGCGGGCGGATCAGGAGGTCAGGAGATCGAGACTATCCTGGCTAACACGGTGAAACCCCGTCTCTACTAAAAATACAAAACTTAGCCGGGCAAGGTGGCGGGCACCTGCGGTCCCAGCTACTCGGGAGGCTGAGGTAGGAGAATGGCGGGAACCCGGGAGGCTGAGCTTGCAGTGAGCCAAGATCACGCCACTGCACTCCACCCTGGGTGACAGAGGAGACTCCATCTCAAACAAAAACACCGTGAGTCATTTTTAGTAGCGAAAAGTTCTCACCTAAAACTGTCCGTTTTATCCGTATCCACCTGTGTAGATCGGTTCCTTACTGAAGGTTCTTAGAGGGAAACTTGGAAGCGGGAGGTGGGTTCTGTGTTCTTGAATGGGAAGACACATTTTTCTCAAAATGTGAGCTCTTTCTGCGTTTATCAATTTTACATAAGCCGAATGAAAAAATCAAGGTTTTAACAGTTTTGCTTGACACCTACTGTCTTTTACTATTGTAATGATATTTTTAAAAATTTTAGGGCTGGGCACGGTGGCTCACGCCTGTAATCCCAGCACTTTGGAAGGCCGAGGTGGGCGGATCAGGAGGTCAGGAGTTTGAGACCATCCTGGCTAACACGGTGAAACCCCGTCTCTACTAAAACAACAACAACAACAACAACAACAAAATAGCCGGGCGTGGTGGCGGGCGCCTGTAGTCCCAGCTACTCCGGAGGCTGAGGCAGGAGAATGGCAGGAACCCGGGAGGGGGAGCTTGCAGTGAGCCGAGATCCCAAAGTGCTGGGATTACAGATGCGAGCCACTGCGCCCGGCTTGAAAAGCGCATCTTCGTTTTACAGGGAATTCTTTCAAATCAAATAATCAAAAACTCTGAAAGTGGACAAAGTACTTTTTTGGCAGATCTACAAGTTACTTATGTACATAGAAAAAAAAGCCTTTGCGTTTCTGGTATAAGAATTTAAATTAAAAGAGGAATGAAACTGTTCTCTATCCACAATATGTGTGAGGATGTTTTATACGCTGCTTAAAGTTTAAGTTGCTGATTACTTTTTAAATACATAACATGGTGGTAAGTACTACATTTAAAACATGTGTATGCCTGTTACCCTTCAATTCCATTTTACTGAATACCCTTGGGAAATAGATACATGCCCTTTGTTTTTCACAGCACTTATTTTAAAAAGAACCCATAGAATGAATCTTATGAGTAAATTTCAGTTGCATCCATAGGATGGAATAATATGTGACCACTGAAGGTGACAATAGATACAGAAGTATGTTGATGTGCGAAGATGTATTTTATTATAGCCAGCGAGGAAAAAAGAATCAGTCTGATTATACATTTAGCAAACATTAAGAATTTAATATGGTAAATAGTTTTATTTCAGTATTGAAATAGCAATTTTATTTATGACTTGTTTATACATAGAATTCGACAGCAAATTTTGGAACATAAAGAGAAGATTCTTAAAAATGGCAATCCAGGCCGGGTGCGGTGGCTCACGCCTGTAATCCCAGCACTTTGGGAGGCCGAGGCAGGCGGATCACGAGGTCAGGAGATCAAGACCAGACCATCCTGGCGAACACGGTGAAACCCTGTCTCTACTAAAAATACAAAAAAAAATTAGCCGGGCGCGTTGGCGGGTGCCTGTAGTTCCAGCTACTCCGGAGGCTGAGGCAGGGGGATGGCGTGAGCCCAGAAGGCGGAGCTTGCAGTGAGCCGAGATCGCGCCACTGCACTCCAGCCTGGGCAACACAGCGAGACTCCGTCTGAAAAAAAAAAAAAAAAAAAAAGGCAATCCACGTAAGACCTCTGATAGTGAATTTCTCATTTCTCTTGGTGGTCCTACTCTTGATTTAAAAAAATTAAAAAATTAAGATGTAAGATTAAGGTAGTTTTGAAGGAGAAAGACAAGTTTAAAAATATGTGTAAATTGCATGTGTATATACATATACATAAATTAATTTTTAAATTTAACTTCTTTAGTTTGGAATTCAGAGTTATTTAAGAAGGTAGTTGCAGCTAATTTATAATCTCAAACAGCATTATCTGAAAAAAATTCATTTACTTCATTATGATCCCTAAAATCCTATATAATATTTATGTTTTCTCTGTAGTCACATTGTAACAAATTGGACTTGTTATACATATGGATCTTCTAGTTCATTTTTATAATAAATTGTTTATTTTTATAATAAATTGTTTATATTTAGTAAAAAAATAATTACAGTTGACCCATGAATAATGTGGGGGTTGGGGACTCTGATTCCAGTGCAGCTGAAAATCTAAGTATAACTTTTGATTTTCCCAACTTAGCTACTAATAGCCCACTATTGACTGGAAGCCTTCCTGATAACATAAACGGTCGATTAACACCTATTTTGTTTGTGCTGCATTATTATATACTGTGTTCTTACAATAAAGTAAGCTAGAGAAATGAAGCTGTTTTTAGAAAGAAAATCAGCAGGAAAAATATATTGACTTTTCATAAAGCAAAAATGGATCCTCAGAAAGGCCTTCATCTTTCTCATCTTCAGGTTGATTAGGCTGAGAAGGAAGAAGAGAGGTTGGTCTTGCTGTCTCTGGGTTGCAGAGGCAGAAGAAAATCTGCATATAAATGAACCCCTGCAGTTCAAACCCTTGCTGCTCAAGGATGAACTGTATTATCTACTAATTTGTGTCACTAAGAAAGTAACTATCTGTAGCACCAGGAACTCAACAATCCCTTTCTCAGATAATAAATAAATGGCCATAAGAACTGTAAAACTGAACCAGTGTGCACCCATACGAATTGGGGATTATTTTTTGAAGATACCTACTGAGTGTAGAAGACAGAAAAGCAATTCCTTTGTGAGAAGCACAAGTTATGTTACATATTCTTACATAAGCAAAATAGTTTTATCTGTCATAGTTTACACACACACACGCACATACACGTGTGCATTCGGGTGTGCACATACACACACACACACTTAAGTTAAAAGTCCTGCTGATTCTTAATGACCAAATCCACTGTCTGCAGGGAGCAGTGGATAACACATCCTACAGTTTGGATGTAATCCTTTTGGCTTTTTGACTTGTTCTGTGATGAACTGCCTTCAATGGGTGAACCGTATTTTTAGTTTTATAAGAAATAAAAAGATTAGAAGCAAGTAAAAGGAACTCTATTTTCAGTAGTAAACTATTATACTATATTCAATGGTTATGTTTTTCTCCAGTTATACAAGTTACTTGAATGATGCACAACTAATTAATTAATTATTATTGTAAGAGATGGGTTCTATGTTGCCCAGGCTAGAATACAGTGTCTATTTGGTGGTACAATCATAGGTCACTGTAGCCTTGAACTTCTGGGCTCAAGCAGTCCTCCTACCTCATCCTCCTGAAAAACTGGGACTATAGCCATGTGTAGTTACATCTAGCCGGATACACAATCATTTATTTAGTCATTTATTTATTTATTTATTTATTTTTGAGACAGATCTCCCTTCTTCTGTTGCCAGTACTAGAGTGCAGTGGTGTGATCTATCTTGGCTTCTTGCAACTTCTGCATTCTGGCCTTAAATGATCCTTTCACCTCAGCCTCCCAGGTAGCTGGGACTACAGGTGTGCACCACCATGCTTGGCTAATTTTCCTTTTAAGGTTTTTTTTTTTTGTTTTTTTTTTTGTTTTTTTTCCTCTCTCACTATATTGCCCAGGCCGGTCTGGAAGTCTGGAACTTCTGGGCTCAAGTGATCCTCCTGCCTCGGCCTCCCAAAATGCTAGGATTTTACAGATAGGAGCCACCACACCTGGCCTGCACAATTATTATAAAAAGGAATTAAGCCCAGTTAAACTGCAGAAAATTGACCACCTTTTCGTTTTTTTCTAGAAACATTCATATTGTAGAACATATGGTCAGTCATCAAGATTCTCTTTTTTTATTCTGGTGAAACTGGGATTGCTGCTTGTTTCACATTATTTTCTAACACATTTCTTTCTTTTATGGCTTTAATCAATTGGATACAGAAATACAGGAATCTCCAAGTCAAATATCAAGGAAAGAAAAGAAAACAAAAACAGATTAGAGAAAGTTATTCTGTGAAATAGCTCTGATTATAGTCACGCACATATACCATGTCAACTTCATAAAAACCTTATATAATGCATTTGTGACAGGGGTTCCCAAGACCACCCCCGGGTTTGGTGATTCACCAGAAGGACTCACAGGATTCAGCAAATAGTCATATTCAGATCTTTAATTTGTTACAATGAAAGGGTATAAGCAAAATGAGAGGGAAAAGGTGCCTGTGGTCAAGTCTGGAGGAAACCAAGGCACAAGCTTCCAGGAGTTCTCTCCTGTGGAGTTCCCGGGATCTGCTTAATTCTCCCAGCCTCACATTTTGACAACCCATGTGCAGTGATGTCTGCCAGTACCAGAGTCTCGTTAGAGACTCAGCACCCAAGGTTTTTTATGGAGGTTACTCTCCCTCACAGGTACCCACATTCCAGACTCCCAGAAGGAAAGCAATTGTTCAGATTAACCACGTTGTTTCTGTAAACACTTTAGACACAGTGAGCCAGTCTTAGGGCACGGTGGGAACCCTCCCAATTCCAATTTCCTAAACACCAGCCAAGGGCCAGCCTTGCATGCAGGCCTTTCTAAGGACGGCAGTCTCTTGCCTGCTATATGAAGTCTTTTCTGCACAGCAGTTTTAGCCCCAACTTAATTTTTGGTACTATTTTAAAATTTCATTTTAACAGCAAATACTATTATAAGATAAGGTAACTTGGTACTAGTTTTTGTTGTATGATCCATCCTGTGTTGCAATGCTGGCTACTTCTGGTGACTCACAGGTATTTGAATGAAAGTTACCATAGCAATATTAGGCCATTATAATCTGTCCTTCTTATCTCTTTAACCTTTCAGTAAAAGTGCTAAATTGAATAAGCATAATAATTTCTGAGTTAAAAGGAAAATAAAAATGGTCTTTTATTTTGATTATGCGAATAATCTAGTTTTCATATCGTACTAAATTCCTGTTTAGAATTATGAAATAAGGTAAGATATTCAGTCATTTTATCAATATTTTCTTGCCTAAGCTTGCAATTAAATTTGTTTTGCGTATTTTCTATGCTGCGATTTGAGAAACCATGCTCACATGCTGTTAGTTACTTTGGTCTTTAATGATCTCCAATTTTTAGGGTCACCGTGTCCTGCTTAAATATATCATAATAACAGATTCAGTGAATATCTTTTATTTTTTATTTTAATTTTTATTCTGGAAATCCTGGGATGCATAGACAGTGAATATGTTTTTAAATCATTTGCTTTATTTCTTATAGCAGTTTTAGGTTCACAGCAAAATTGAGAGGAAGGTATAGAGATTTCTCCTATGTTCCATGCCTCCCACACATGCACTGCCTCCCCCGTGATTAGCATTTTCCACCCGAGTGGTACATTTGTTACAACTGATGAACCTACATTGACACATTATAATCTCTCAAAGTTCGTAGTTGACGTCAGGCTTCATTCTTAATACTGTACATTCTGTGAATTTGGACAAATGTGTAATGACACGTATTTATGTATTATAGACAGAACAGTTTCACTGCCCTAAAAATGCTGTGTTCTGTGCCTGTTCATCTCTCCCTTTCTCCCTAGCAACTGCTGGAAACCACTGATCTTTTATCTGTCTTCCTAGTTTTACTTTTTTCAGGAGAGTCATATAGTTGAAATAATACAGTCAATATCTTTTTGAATAGTTAAAAAAGTAAAAAAGTTCCATGGTATTGAATGTAGTCATTTAAGATGTTCTTTGTCCTTGCTTTTGTTTTTCTTTTGCTTCTTTATCATTGTAAAGTCTGATGACATATGCTTTACATACTTAGGAAACATGATTTGTATAGACCTTTGCCGCATAATGGAAAGGGTTGAGGAAAATGACACCGTGCAGTACCACACAGCACAAACTGGAGCATCTTGCTGTATGAGGTGGCTCCAGATAGACTCTCTAGCAATGGAAGGGGAGAAGCTCAAGAGGTTGCACTTTAAAAAACTGGAATCACAAAGTCTTTCTTACTTAACCTTTGGTTGGAAAGAAGACCAGGCAGTGAATGCTGTAGGTAGATACATATGTTCGTCACTGATCCTCTTCCTTTGAGGGATAAGTTTGAAAACAGTCTGTGTTATGATGTCATGACTCACCTGCCCCTAGATTCTCTGTCATGAGGGACGGCAGTTCTGCTTTACGTGAGGTGAAAAAGAATTTTTTTCTCCTACTAGGGAAAGGGACAAGCGTTGGCACATTCTGGCAGCAAGAGGGCACTAATTTCTTTCTATGTATTTTTCACATCATACAGTCCTGCCTGGCAGCCTGGAACACCTCCCCAGTGTTTCCTAAGCTTCTCTCTGAAGGTGAGGTGTGGTTCAGAGCAGATAAGCTCTTAAAGGAGTGACCTTTCCGCTGGTTCTTTCTGTGGGAGGTAAAATGGCAGGTGAATTTGGGTCTTGTACGTAGGGCAGAGTATGTAACTGCAACTAAGGAAACCACCCAGCACCTTCCCCAGAAGACTGTTAGCCAGAGTAGCACATTGATCTGCCTAGAGTTCTTCTCCACTGGCAGCTGGAAAGCTTTTGCAAGGATCCCTGTTGCTGCTCTGATTCCTATGTTTTGCTGGCTTCTGGTGATAGGGTGTTTTATCCTAAACTCAGCAGTTTTAAGAGCTGAAGAGCTAGAGAGGCTGTGTTGTGTTACAACCAAATACGTGCAGTAGTTCCCCGTTAACTACGGGAGACAACATTCCAAGAACCCCCACCCCCGCCCAGTGAATGCCTGAAACCGCAAATAGTACTGAAGCACACACTGGTTTTTCCTGCACATACATAACTGTGATAACATTTAATGTATAAATTAGGCACAGTAGGAAATGAACAATAACTACAAATAGAAAATTAGTATACTGTAATACAAGTTATCGTGGTCTCTTGAAATATATTGTACCGTTCTCACCCTTTTTCTTGTGATGATGTGAAGTGATACAATGCCTATATAATGAGATGAAGTGAGGTGAATGACGTAGGCACTGTCATGCAGTGTTCAGCCACTATTCAGACCCTAAGTCTAAGTAAAAAAAAAAAACATCAAGAGGTTTGAGTGATCCTAGATCGTCAGGCCTTAATCATGTTGGTGGCTGGATACAGGAGGAGACCATGTTGATGACTAATGGGTGGACAGCATGTGCAGTGTGGATGCACTGCAGGACGATTCACATCCTGGGCTGGATAGAGGGGGCTGAAGATTTCATTGTGCCTCTCAGAATGGCACACTGAAACTTATGACCTCTTAATTTCTGGAGTTTTCCATGTATATTTTTGGAATACAGTTGACTGTTGGTAACTGTAACCACAGAAATCAAACCTGCAAATATAAAATCTCTGGATGTTAACTCATTTCTTGGTGTACAATTCTTAAAATCCTTAGGATTTCCAAAGTGACATCTTTTTGTATGCTAATAATCGATGGCTGGAAGCCCCTAGGTAGCTTCAGGATGGGAACTGGTCACCATCCTGAAGACATGATTGATTAGAGGGTTGAGATCTTCTGTCTCACTCTGGAGACTCTGGGGAGGAGAGAAGAGCTGAAGGTTGTCAGTCACCAATGGCCAGTGATTAATCAGTGATGCCAGTGTAATGAAGCTTTCATCAAGACCCACAGTGACTGGGCTTGGAGAGCTTCCAGATGGCTGAATGCATGGGAGGTTTCTACAGGGTGGTGTGTCCTGGGAGGGCATGGAATCTCCGTGCCACTTCCCCCATTCTTTGCACTATGCATCTCTTCTTCTGTATCTTTTGTAATGTCATTCATAGCGAACTGGCAAATGTGTTTCCCTGAGTACTTTGAGCCACTCCAGCAATTCAATATAACCCGAAGAGGGAGTCCTGGGAACCCCAATTTGAAGCCAGTTGGTCAGAAGGTCTGGAGTTTCAGACCTAAGACTGATGTAGGGAGGCAGTCCCATGGGACTGAGCCCTTTACCTGTGGAATCTGATGCCATCTCCAGACAGTGTGTGAGAACTGAATGAGAGGACGCCCAGGTTGTGTCATCTGCAGAAATGATTGCCTGCTTGTTGGTGGGAAAAACCCTGTACACGTTTGGTCACAGGAGCCTTCTTTGTTGCTGATTGTTGCTGTGAGGTGAGAGCAGAGAAGAACAGGTCAAATATGTCTTCTCCACACATACAGTGGATAAGGGGTACTACTGTATCCTCTGTTTGAACTGCCCATCATGTTTTGGTCCAGAAATCATGCTCTTTGACACTGTTCTGCTAACAATACCGTTTTTAGTCAATCTCATAGGGTTTGGCTAGGATGACTTGTATACTGCGGTTTACTTGCAGATGCCAAATTTTATAAAGTTATTCTTCTTTGCATTTAATAAATACAGAGTAAGGGAAGTAAGAGTTCTTGCTGCATTAATTATCTACTAATAGGTATAATTAATATTAATTCTAATAAGGTCCCAGTTAAACTCCCAAAGGAATGCTTTATAACAAAGCATCAGTCCTATGTTTTCTTAAAAAAAAAAAAAAAAAAAGAAAGAAAGAAAGAAAGAAAAGAAAAGAAAAGAAAGAAAGAAAGAAAGAGAAAGAGAAAAAAACATGGTCTAAAGTCTGCACACAAGTATGCATAATTTTTTTTGTGAAGGTGGAGTCTTACTGTTTCCCAAGCTGGCCTCAGACTTCTGTGTGCCTCAAGTGATCTTCCTGCCTCAGCCTCCCAGGTAGTTGGGAATACAGGCATGCATCACTGTGCCTTCTTATGCTTTTAATATTCCATACTATTATTATTGATTTAAAATGCATTTTACCTTTTTCTTTAATAGATTCTGGGAGTTCTGATGAATCTGTAGTCAGGTGGGATTTTACAGATTTAAAAAATCATGTTAACTAAGGAAACATAGATGGAAGAGATTAATATCTGTTGAGTGTTGTATTCTGGGCTAAACCCCTATTATGTGCTATGCATGTATCACCCCATAAAGCCATCGCAACATCTGTGTTCTTATAACCTGCTGTTTATTACATAGGTAACTGTGGTTTAGAGGTTGATTAATTGGCTCATCCCGTAGTTCACAAAGTAGCTGACCCACAGTTAAACCATCAGCCCGCCTGGCTTCCAGATCCCTTCTCTTGCTCCTCAGCATAGATTGATAGAGATCTGTGCAGCTCTGGGATCAAGGTATGTGTCAGAATCAGATTAACTTAGACAGTCAAATCTAGTTATATGTTAACTCTCATTTAAGGTTATTGTTAGAAATGTGGTTAGTCCAAGAGTTTCTCCTAATAAATTTGACAATTTCAGTGGTTGCCAATATCTTATTTTTACCATTACAGGCTTTAGGGCAAAGTAAAGGTTTGGCCATAGGATTATAAGTTTTACGAAAGCCAGATTAGGCAAGTCTTGGAAATTATTTGACTTCCCAGTTTGGTTTTCCCTTTAGGCTAGTATTTCTGCCTACTTCCATACTTATTTTTAGACTTTTTTCTTTTTCCATGACATTTCTATAATCCTGTCTTGATGTTTTAAAACTTTTTCCTCTGCTTTTCTTGGTGTTTCTTTTGCTATATTATTTTTTCAAAATCTGCTGACTATGTATTCCCAATTTTCCTATAGACAGAATCAAAAGCACATACAATTATAGAATTTTAAGGAATCATAGGACCAATTAAAATAGCCTCTGTATTTCATCCTGTGTTAAGCATTCTGGTCAAGTGTTTCTCTAGATAGAGAACATGAGACTCAAAGAGATTAGGAGAGTTTTTTGTTTGTTTGTTTGTTTTTTACATAGGAAGTGGCAGAAATGAGATTTCAACTCATTTTAAAGCTAAGTACTTGTCCTTTTTTATCCTATTGGCATGTTTTTCTGTTTGTTTTTTCTTTTGTTTTTTGAGAGAGTCTCGCTCTGTCTCCCAGGCTGGAGTGCAGTGGTGCAATCTCGGCTCAATGCAACCTCTGCCGCCTGAGTTCAAGCACTTCTCCTGCCTCAGCCTCCCGAGTAGCTGGGATTACAGGCACTTGCCACTACACCCGGGTAATATTTGTATTTTAAGTAGAGATGAGGTTTCAGCATCTTGGCCATGCTGGTCTTGAACTCCTGACCTCGATCCACTCGTTTCCCCCACCCAAAGTGCTAGGATTACAGGCATGAGCCACGACGCCTGGCCTGGCATGTGTTTTAATAATGCAAAGTGGGGCGGGACACAGTGGCTCACAACTGGAGGTCCTCATTTGCATAAGCTCAGTTTTTCCTAGCAGTCAATAGCAACGCGAGCCCAGCTGTTCACCCTTCTCCTTAATGGCATCAAGCCCAGGGTTTGAGAGCCATGTTCATTGACCCCAGACGACCTGTTCATAGCTGTCTTCGTTGTGCCCTGTCTTCTTCCAGGCCTGTTCTCAGTGGTCCTCATCTAAACCAGCCCAGGTGTTCTCTGTCATCCATGTGACAGCCAGCACAGGTGTCCACAGCCGTCCTCATCGAGGCCAATTTGTTCACACCCGTGCTTATTGGAGCCAGCCACCCTCATAGAGGCCATCTGTCGTATTGACAGCCATACTCACTAAAGCCAGCCCATGTGTCCATACCTGTCCTCCGTGGGCCTAGCTCAGGTGTTCATAGTTTTCCTCACTGGAGTTAATCCAGGTGTTCCGAGCAAGTCCCATGGTCCCAGGCCAGGTGTTGACAGGTGTCCTCAATGGGGACAGCCCAGGTGTTCCCAGCTGTCTTAATTAGGCCAAATGCCGATGCCCATGGCTGCCTCATTGGGCTCAGCCAAAATGAACAAGGCTATCCTCCTGAGCCCACACCAGGTATGTATAGCTTTCCACACTGGGGTCAGCCCAGGTATTCATAGCCTGTGCTTTGGGCCCAGCCCCGTTATTCCAAGTGGTTTCATTGGGCCCAATCCAGGCGTTCACAGCCATTCTCATTGGTCTGGCACAGGTATTCACAGCTATCCTCCTTGGCCTCAGGCCACATGTTCACACTCGATCTGACTGGGCCCAGACTAGGTCTGCAAAGCTGTCTTGACTGGGAGCAGCCTATGCTTTCACAGCGGCCTTCACTGGTGCTGGCCGGGTTTCTTAAAGCTGTCACTTGGCCGAACCTTGGTGTACATAGCCATCCTCATGCAGCACAGCTCAGGTATCCGTAGCCGTCCTCACTGGGGCCAGCTCAGGTGTTCCCAGCCATCCTCATTAGTCTCAGCACAGGGGTTCACAGCTGTCCTTACTGGCTGAGCCCAGTTGTTCATCGCAGTCATTACATGAGCAAGACCGGGTATTCATGGCTGTTCTCATTAGAGGAGAGCCCAGGTGTTAGTAGCGCTCCTCATCTGGGCCAGCCCAGGCATTCACAGCCGTCCTCATCATGAGCAGTTTCCGTGTTCAAAGCTGACCTTCTGTGGCCATCCTGGTTGCTCACTGCTGATTTTACTGGGCCCAGCCCAGGTTTTCCCAGCTTCCCTCACTGGGGCTAGTGCAGGTGTTCACAGCTTTCCTCATTGGGCCCAGGCCACGGGTTCATAGCCGTCTCCATCAGAGAAAGCCAAGGTGTTGCAGCCATCCTTTCCAGGTCCAGCCAAAGTCACACTCACTTGGGCCCAGGCCTGGTTTTAATAGTCATCCTCAGTGGGATTAGCCCAGTTGTTCACAGCGTCTTTCTCGGTGTGGGTTTAGGTGTCGAGAGCTATTCGTCTTGGGCCCAGCCAGCTGTTCACTGGCATCCTCATGGGGGCAGGCTCAGGCGCTCACAGTGGCTCTCACTGAAACCAGGGCAGGTGTTTTTGGCTGTCTTCACTGGGCCCAGCCTGGACATTCGTAGCTGTGCTCAAGCCGACCAGCCACGGTGTTGACAGCTGTCTTCGTGGCAATCATCCCCGGTGCCACAGCTGTCCTTACTGGCTTAGCCCAAGTGTTCTCAGCTGTTGTCTTTGGGCCCCGGCCAGGTGTTCACAGTTGTCCTCGCAGACCCAGCCCAGGTTTTCATAGCCACCCTCACTGGGCCCAGCTCAGGGATTCATAGCTGTTGACTTTGGGCTGAGCCCAAATGCTGCAAGCTGTCCTTTGAGGGCCCAGGCAAGGTGTTCACAGCTGTTCTCAATGATAAGGTGTTTGTACTTGTCCTCGTTGGGCCAAGACCAGTGTTCACAGACATTTTCATGGGGCCAACACAGGAGCTCCATGCTGACCTCACTGGGCCCTGCCTAGCTCTTCACGGCTGTCCTCACTGGGCCCAGGCCAGGTGTTCATAGCCATCCCCGTCAAGGTCAGCCCAGGGGTTCACAGCCTTCCTCGCTTGTATGAACTCAGGTTTTTACAGCAACAGTTTTTTTTATAGCTATTATTATCAAGCCATTCCCATGAGTTCAGGCCTCCCCTCATTGACATCAAGTCCAGGGTTAAGAGCCATTTTCTTTGGCCCCAGGCCACCTGTTCATAGCTGTCTTCATTTTGTCCAGCCCAGGGCATCGCAGCTGTCTTCATCCAGGCCTCACCAGTGTTCACAGTGGTCCCCATGTAAGCCTGCAAAGGAGTTCTCTGTCATCCACAAGACAGCCAGCCCAGATGTCCACAGCCATCCTCATTGAGGCCACCCAGTTCATTCACATGTGTGCCAACTGGTGCTGGCCACCCTCTTAGAGGCCATCTCAGGTATTGACAGCCATCCACACTGGGCCCAGCCCAGGTGTCCACATCTGTCCCCATTTGGCCTAAGCCTGGTGCTCATAGCTTTCCTCACAGGCCTTCTCCCAGTTGTTGCCAGAAGGTTCCATGGTCCCAGAGCTGGGTTTCACAGATGTCCTCAGTGGGAACAGCCCATCTGTTCACCGTTGTCTTCATTAGGCCTGGTGCAGATGTTCACAGCCGTCCTCATTCGACTCAGCCAAAATGAACAGAACCGTCCTCCTGAGCGCACACAGCTGTTTCTAGCTGTCCACATTGGGGTCAGCCCAGGTGTTCATAGCCATGCGTTCTGGGCCCATCTTGGTTATTCCAGGCTGTCCTCTTCGGCCGCAGGTGTTCACAGCCATCCTCATTGGTCCTGGCACAGGTATTCACAGCTATCCTCCTTGGCTCAGGCCAGATGTTCACATTCGATCTCACTGGACCCAGACCAGGTCTGCATAGCTGTCTTAACCGGGAGCAGCCCATGCTTTCACAGCGGTCTTCACTGGTGCTGGCCAGGTTTCTCAAAGCTCTTGCTTGGCCGAACATTGATGTACATAGCCATCCTCATGCAGCACAGCTCAGGTATCCATAGCCGTCCTCACTGGGGCCAGCTCAGGTGTTCCCAACCATCCTCATTGTCTCAGCACAGGGGTTCACAGGACACAGCCTGGGCCACCACAAGGGCTCTGCTGCCCCCTAGAAAGATCTGCCCCCAGGCCTCACTTGCACTGCCATTAATGCATCCGGCCAGGCACACCCCACAGGCAGGCTGCAGCGAGAGGACCCGGGAGCTCCTCACCCTTAATAAAAAAGAGCGCTCAGCTTATTTAAAATGCATATCCAAGCTATAAGCATATTCGCAACACCTTTATGTTTTTGTCTTCGTAAATCTTGCTTTCCTGAAAAAGATTTTTTGCTTAGTCAAAGTTACTTTTTTCCACTCTGTCTTGCCACTCTTGGTGCATGCATAAAAAAATCCTAGAATAGCTTCTGGTGGCCTGGGACTTCCTGGGAAAAATGAAAAGGTGCCACAAATCCCATTTTGGGAAAAACTCTGTTTTCTTTATGGAAGCCCTGGAATTAAAGGTGAATAAGGACCTCCCAAAATCTGTCTTTATCTTCCAGCTATGCTTGTTTATTAGACCCTGAAAAGTGTTTTCCTAGACCCGTCCTTAAAAGGACCTCACCCAGAGGCCAATAATCCAATTCGAAATTAGCAAATGTAAATCTTATAAATAATACACCTTTTTCTGGTTGTCTGTGTGGCTATATATGTGTTATGTGTGCAATGTCTATTAAAAAGAACTCTAATTAACCAGTTGACCTAAGAAAGATTAGGACTTAAATGAAATATTTTTCAAGGAAGTATTAAGTCAAGTAATACTGTGCATGTTGCCATTTTACTTTATTCTTCGGTTGAAACAAAATTGTGGGGTTTTTATTGTGTGTGCGTGCTTTTGCTAAATGTCCTAGTTAGCTGTGCTGAGATATACCAGCAGTATTTATGGTTTAAGTTTTAATTCTTAGGTATTTTCTGCAGCTCTGACTTTAGTTTACGAAGACACACTAAACTGTATTGCACAGTTCACAATTTAATTACTTAAGGGATCAATCTGGGCATTGTTCTTGGTCTTTAATAGCAAACACAGGACATGTGTATTATCACTACATTAATTTTCAAAGGCTTTTGACATTTAAAACCGTGACAACAGATGTTCACATTTGATGTGTATAGAAACTTAACAATGTATTTATTAATTTTATTACAAAATTTCATAAACCTTGTTTTTCAAAATAAATTTATATCAAATCCGGCTTCCCAGAAATGATAACAGTTAAGTATGTCAATGTAATAAATGTGTATGTCAGTGTATCTCAGGAGAAATGTGTTCTTGAAAATAGTGGAGACTTGGCAACCAAAATCATTTTTAAAATCTTACACAAAACCCTTGTGCCTTTCCACAAGAGTCTTCTAGGCTTTGTTGAGGGCAGTTGCCTCGAGCACTACTTCCCAATTGGTTTTCTAATGTCACCAAGAAAAGACCTGTGCACACAGGACACAGCCTGGTCTGACGCTCACTGTGTTTTCCTTTCTCTCTGCAGAGGGACTCAGCGATTCGGGCAAGCTGTGCGTACTCTGGGGTCATCGCTTTGCTAAGGAACAATCTTAGGGTTGAGAAAGGTGACACTTTTCTCCCCGCATTTGCTGGAGACCCACCCTGGATTGAGCTTCTTCCTGGAAATGAGGTTTGGTCAGTTTGGTGTTAAAAAAAAACAAATGAAGAGTTGAGTCAACAACTGTGGCCATCCACGGTAGTTTCCAGAAGCAGTGATGTCATTTANCCTCTGTGTTTGCTGTTGTGGTCCTGTCTGCTCCTGGATCGTGAAATTAAGGATTAAAATAGTAAATATTGTATATAGCTCACTATATTTTAAAGTCCATTAAAATAACTCCAGTAGGAGCATAGGCATTTTTAGGAAGGTTAAATGACATAGTAACATTTTTATGAAAAAGAGGATATTTACCGGGCTTCTTTCTGTGAGGAGACCCTGTCCTGAAGGGATGTCGTGCATTTGTGTGCTGCCTGTGTGAACACTGCCTACTTCACAGTGATGAGGGTGGCTTAGCCACAGACCCGAGACTCTGTCTGCCAGGGCTCTCCTGAGGGTGTCCTTTGCCTCCTTCACCACCAAGGAGGGTGGCCCAGCAGCAGCTCAGCCCGTGCTCTCGCCCACCTCCTCCACACACGCCAGCCCTGTGTGCCCAGCACCCAAGACTGCCAGAGGTCCTTCAGCAGCTCCCACGGCTGACAGTGACTCTGTGTTTCCTAGCGACGGTGGCCAGTGAGATGTTTCCAGAAATGACGCTAGCTCTTTGCCAGGTAAAGTCTTCTTTCTTTCTTTGAGAGGAGAATTTTATTTCTCTTGGTTTGTTTCCATTTTATTTGCATTATGATATGCAAATCTCACCATGGAAATTATAGATGAATTGCAGAATTTCTTGGTGGGCAAATGTAAATAAGAGTCCATTACCAACTAAGCCCTGATTCAAGATGGCACCCATAGGTGACAGCTTCAGGGACAGACTGCATGGCAGACAGCATTTTCCTCATGAGAAATGCTGGCTTTTAAAAAGAATGTAGAATTTGTAACCAAAAGACGTTGGTCTAGATAGAAGCAGCTGGACCCCACGGTGTGGCATGTGTTCGTTTGAACATTGTACGGTGACCTGTCACGGAGGTCGTCTGAAGATGGAGCCCTTGTCTACGGCCGTAGCACGCTGAGTGCACCCGCTGTCATCTCATGATGAAGGTCCTGCCTCCGTCCCAGCTGCCACTCTGTGAACTGCTGTTTCACACTGTGCAGAGCCAGGAGACCAGTGATCACGACGGGAGGCGACCTTTGCTGCTGTTCTCAAGATGTGCTCATTTCCCTCTTCTCACTGCAGTTTCTTCAGATCAGCCACTTGTACTTAAAATGTCTCCCTGATTTTTTTTTTGTTTCCCCAACTCCAGCTTGTCTATAGATGTACAAATTTTAGAGTTTTACGACTCAATTTGTGTTCTTGATTTTTCTATCAAGATTTTTGCCTTAAACGTTTTCCTCTATTTAGAAAAATGTCCCATTTCCCATGCCAATTTTATGCAGGCTTTTCGCTAGAATAGATCCGGAAGGAACACAGCAACACTGCCTTCACCAGATCCGGAGAATCTTGATACCAAGTGCGGTGTGAGACAGCCCACGAGAGGGGGGTTACAGGCCAGTCTTCTGAATAGAGACATCCAAACCTGAAACCAAATATTACAGCAGGCTAAATGCAGAGACTGCTAAAACAGTAATGAGTTATTTCATGATTTGAAACAATTTTGCCTAGTTTAAAGGTTTTGGGGATTGTTTTAAAGAAAATTTTAAAAGATAAATACAACTGAATGAATGTAAACAGTTATAAAATAGAAAACGTTACGTGGTGATAAAAGGCTTATGAAACATGTTTTGTAACCTCATAATTTCTAATCCCAATCAAAACTGGGATAGATTTGTTTATAAGGTCTTATTAAAATTAGCTACAGTATTAAACATACGCTAATATCAAACTAGAATTTTGGTTGAAAAGCTGTTCTTAAGATATGGATTTGTTCTCAATGAGAATACAAGAGGTAACCATTTTTCATTCTGAAATGTATTTCTTTTTAAAACTTCTCAGACTGATGCCTCAGAAGTTCGACTTGTACCGTGTCTCTTTATGTGTAATTTACAGGTCCCACATCATCGCCTTCTGTTTCTTTTTTCCTGGAAAAGTTGTATCTTTCTACTTGGCTGGGATGAGAACTCTCCTTTTCTTTCTTTCTTTTTTTTTTTGGTTTGTTCCTTTGTTTTTGGAGACGGGGTTGCCCTCTGTCGCCCAGGCTGGAGTGCAGTGGCACAATCTCGGCTCACTGCAACCTCCACCTCCTTCAAATTTTCATCAGCTCCGTCACCTTCCCCCAGGTTCTAATTCTATCACTGTAACACCAACACGCTTGCCTTCAAGGTCTAAAAAGCCAACATTGGTCTCAGCTGTCACATGGTTTTGTGGTCTCGGCTTTTGGTCTATCTGGGTTGTCTCCTGCGAGCAGGCGAGGGAACTCGCTTTCCTGCTCACAGCACCTGCTCATGGCCCGGGGCCCACCTTACCTGTGTCTCATTAACCTCGAGGGCCTGCTCACCAGGGTGGCTTCCAGGCCATTCAGTGCCCTTCATCGAGGCGCTGCCCACTCTCAGGTAGCTGCTCAGGTCAGCCGTCAGCAAGATGGGTGGGTCACAGACTTAGTTCATCAAACCACTGATGCACCAGCCCCAGTGGCCACGTTTTCAGTTAACTTCCGTTAACTGCTCGTGCAGGGTTGGTCAGTTGAAGGAAAGTTTTTTCTGGCACAGCCGTTAAGTGGCAGTTGGCTCGGAACGTCCTGAGTCCTGAGCCAGCTTGGGGGCCAAGCCGACCCCTGGTCCCTTGGGGTGGTCACTGGTCACATGCTCACCACAAAGCAAGGCCAGGGGCCAGAGGTTTCTGTTTGAATGATCTGAGCTCTTCTCTGGACTCAGCCACCTCTTGCCTCAGCCTCCTGAGTAGCTGGGACTGCAGGCACCCGCCACCGCGTCAGGCTAATTTTTGTATTTTTAGTAGAGACAGGGTTTCACTATGTTGGCGAGGCAGGTCTTGAACTCCTGAACGCCTCACCTCCTGATCCACCTGCCTTGGCCTCCCAAATGATGGGATTACAAGCGTGAGCCACCATGCCTGGCCTTTTTTTTTTTTTTTTTTTTTTTTAAACACTATTTTATAGACCAGATACAGAAGAAACCACTGAAAACCCAACTGGGGTGCCACATTTTCAGTTCATTCCCATTAATTGCTTGTTCAGGATGGTTCAGTTGAAGGGAAGTTTATTCTTGGCACAGCCATCAAGTGGTAGTTAGTCTGGAATGTCCTAAGTTCCGAACTACCCTGGGGGCCAAGCAGAACTTGGTCCCTTGGTGTGGTCAGTTGGTCATGGAGGGCTGCTCACTGCCAGAGAGCTGACAGTACGGGCGCTGGGTAGGATGACCAGACATTTGCATTTGTTCCTCAGAGAGGCTTCGTTTGCAGGAAAGTGCCATATTTTAGCCCAGGAGTTAAAACCTAGAGACAGGAGTTATGTTTTGTTTAATGATTTGAGCTTTTTTCTGGACTCAGCACCTCTTCCAATACCTCGACCTTCCTGAAGAGCCCTTGGTGCAGGAGGATTGAGAAAGGGAGTGGAATGAGCTCCAGGTTCAGGGTCCAAGCCATGATTTAGAGGCCTCAGGTGTTCAGGGATCTCTGTCCCCGGAAAATCAACCGAATTCTTGTCCCAGATCTATCATTGGTCAGTGCTGTGAATCTGGGCAGGCCGCTCAAATCTCTTCATTTCACTTCCCTGAACCGTCAACTCTGAGTGGCAGCCCCTGCTCTGCTCATCTCTCTGGACTGATGTGGGCACCACGGGAAATTCGGACAGAAATTTTCATGAGTTCTAAAGCTTGAGACCCATGTCAAGAATGAAGAGAATTTTACCCTCCACTGCCCTGGAGTCCCCAATTCCTTCTCTATTAACCACTACCAAGGCCTGGGTTCTTCTTCCAGACATGAAACAATTGAACACTTTATGGCACTTAGGAAGCACCCGTCTTAAGGCTTTAAGTGGTCTGTTTAACTATTTTTACTCTTTTAACATAACGTAGGCCATTATCAACATTTCCACATTCAAACTAGGGATCGGAGGCCCAGAGGGGTCTATAGAACTTCCTCAGGTTCTAGCAGCTTCTCAAAAGTCCTCAAGCTCAGATCCTATGCACCAGACCCTACGCTCTTGGTCACTCCAATCTACTACCTTTCTGTAATGTCTCATCTCAATACAGGCATTTGCCTGCACAGTTGTAAGTGCAACCCACAGTGTAAGTCCTTTCTGAAGCCAAACTCGGATTCAGGGGGCTTTGCTCTGCGGATGACGAACAATGGGATCAAACATGTAAGCTGTGAATAAATAATGACTCATTTCTCTGATCTTCTGCAGCAAGATATCAACAGCTGTCTTTATTTTAATTCATTTTCCAGCGTGTTCCATCCAGGATGAAGTAGTGGATCCTGAGGTGCCCAGGAAATCCTCCATCAGACACCACCACAGGCATAAGAAGCGAATTCTCCATCACTGGCATCACGACCGTGTACACCCTAGAGTTGCATCAACGGAAGGTATCGTGGAAATTCAGTTGTTCAGTTCATTCATGATATGATTTCTAGATTCTTCAGTGTCTCATATTTCAGACAATTGTAAAATTGTGATACTATATTCTTTATTCCATGTGTGCGTATTTAAATGTGTTAAGTCAATCATTAGTGCTACAACTACAGGAGTAAAGGTGTATTTCCATTCCAGGTTTGGGTTTACTTTTAATAGTAAATAACATCTCAGTGCAAATTGTAGACATTTTGCTGATTGCTAAATATTAACTAAAAAGGATCTTTTTCTGAGACAGTGTTGCCAGGTTTGTAAAGTGATGGACATCACTTCAAACTGTATGGAAGTAACCTAAAAATGGAGGAAGTGGTATCGAAAATTTCCGTATACCCACCTTCCTCAGTTTTTTTTTTTGTGATCCCATCTTACATGAATGTGATAACGCTTGTAACAATGACTGAGCCAATAGTGACACATTCTTATGCACAGAAGTCCAGGGTTAGCATCAATGGCTGAGCCAATAGTGACACATTCTTATGAACAGAAGTCCAGGGTTAGCATCAAGGTTCACTCCGTGTCGTCCAGTCTGGGTTTTGACAAACTCACAATGTCCTTTGTCACCCTGACGGAATAATTTCACACCCTAAACATGACCTGAGCTGCACCTACTAATTCCTCTCCTTTTCTGAGGATTCCTGACAACCATAGATTATTTTACTGCCTCTATAGGTTTCCTTTTCCAGAATTTTGGAATCATAGACTACTACTGACTACTACTTCTGACTAACTCATTTTACGTAGCAATATACATGTACATGTAAGATCTTTTGTATCGTTTTGAAGCTTAACAGCTTAGTAATTCTTAGCAATGAACAATAGCCCATTGGTGTCATCAAACAGTGTTAGCTGGTTCTGTCACCTCCTGAAGACCATCTCAGCTGCTTCCAGTGTGGGCAATTATGAATAAAGCTGCCTACATTCTTGTGCAGATTTTAAGATGAACATGATTTTTAAATTTAGCTGGGTAAATATGTAGAATTTTGATCACTTGCTGGTAAGACTATGTTTTCCGTTGTGTTAGGTAGAATTCACCAGTACAATTATGTGGGCATTTTTTTTAAAGTTATTACTTACTGATCAAATTCTATAACAACCGAGGCCTACTCAGATTGTCTATCTCTCCTTTGGGTGGTTATGGTAGTTTCTCTTTTTGAAGGCATTTGTCCATTTCATCTGAGCTAGGAAATTTGTGGGCATAGACACTTGAATCTCACCAGTTGCCTACTTGGTTCTCTTCCAAGGGTACTGTGCTTCCTGTCATTCCTACTCTAAAACTTTTTAATACACTTTCACTGCTGCACTTCAAAACTTGCAGGCATAGATTTGTTGAAAGTATTCTGTTATTGTTTTCTTAATGTTCATGGGATCAGCAGGGATAATTCCTCTTCTGTTCATATTATTTGTACATCGTGTCTTCTATCTTTTCTTTGTGATTAGCCTGGCTGGAGGTTTACCAATTCTGTTGATCTTTTCTAAGAGGCAGCTTTTGGTTTTGTTGAGCTTCTTTGTTTATTTTATTATTTCTATTATATTGATTTCTGCAAATATTGTTATATTTGGGGGAAGGGGGTTGCCTTGTTTACATTACACTACACTTTTTTCTCTCGTTTCCTAAGGTGGAAAGTAAGACATCCGGGTTTGGATTACGTTTAGTTTACTGCACAGAATTGTGAATGGCACTGATGTCCCTGAAGTGTGTACTTGACTATTATAATAATAAATATGATGTATTTTGGCCACAATATTGATTTTAAAGCCAATAAAATGGATAAGTGCAGGAGGAGCATATGTAGATCCAGGAAAGATAAATGACATTATAACATTTCAACAACAAAAGGAAATTTACCGGGCCTCAAAATGCACAAGGGGGTGATGGGACACTGTCATGGAATCAGCAGTGCATCTGTGTGCTGCCCTGTGTGAACACTGCCTATTTCACAGTGGTGAGGTGGCTTAGCCAGAGAACCAGGCCCTGACTTCTGTGGCTTTACTGATGGTCTAATTTGCCTTCCCTCATCACCAAGGAGGGTGTCCCAATGGCAGGCAAGTTTCTGCCCTTAACCCACCTCCTTTACACACGCCATCCCCCTATCCCCAGCACCCAAGGCTGCCTAAGGGATTCCTTCTATGGAACCAACATGCTGACAGTTACTCTGTGTTTCCTAGATCAGGATGAGGACCTGGTGCTGGAGCCTTCATCTGAGGATGTCCCAGGCATTTACATGGTAAGGTCTTCTTTATGTTTCTAAGATGGAAATGTTGTTGCTCTTGGTTCTTTTTTATTTGATTTGAATTGAGATATAAAAATCTTATCATGTACATTACAGATGACTTACAGAATTTTTTGGTGAGAAAACGTGAGGGTTCATTACCAGGTAAGAAATGATCTCAGATGGCATTCTTAGATGACACCTTCGGTTACTAACTGTATGGCAGAAAGAATTTTTTTAGGGGAAAAGCTTTCTTCTTATAACATTGTGACTATACAATCAAAACAGTCTTGGAAGTCTTGCATAAAAACCGTGTGCCTTTCCAGAAAGGTCTTCCAGGCTTTATTTTGGGACCGTTGCCTCAACCGCTGCCTCCCACCTGCTTTTTCAACGTCACCAAGTAAAGAAAAGATCTGTATGGTGAAACCCCACCTCTACTAAAAATACAAAAATTAGCCGGGCGTGCTGACCGGCTACTGTGATCTCAGCTACTGGGGAGGCAGTGGGAGCAGGATCGCTTGAGCCCAAGAGGCAGATGTTGCAGTGAGTCAAGATCATGACACTGTACTCCAGCCTGGGTGGCAGAGCGAGATTCCAGCAAAGAGAGACAGAGAAAAGAAAAACCTGTGCACACAGGACACAGCATGGTCTGACCCTTACACTGTTTTGTTTTTCTCTAAATACAGGTGGACAAAGCCACAGTGACAAACAGTACGTATTCTGGGATCACCCCTATGCTGAGGAAAAATTCTAGTGTTGACAAAGGTGACACTTTCTTGCCTCATTTTTCTGGAGAGCCACTCTGGTTTGAACTTCCTGCCAGAAATGAGGTTCAAGCACTTTTGTCCACATGTCAGGCTGTCCCCGTGTTGGAGTCAGTGTGAGCATGAGGAGCAGTGCACTCCATGGTGCACACACATCGTGTTGAAAAGGAAGAGTGGAAGGACAAATACCAGATGCTAAGTAGGGGTCATCGTTAAATGGTAGGATGATTGAGTATTTTCAAATTTTGGTTTAATTGCCTTATAACAAAAAGTTAATGAAATCTTTTGGCTAGAATTAAATCTCCTACTTTAAGAAAGGTTGCTTCTTCAGTACAAAATCTTTTAGAAGGGATGACATACAGAGCAGCAGCACATGTGGATTCTGAGGAGGAAATGACTTTGGCAGGGATCAATAAGAGGGCAAGTTAGCTCAGGTCAGATTAGGAAGGAGAAGCCCTAAGAGGCTGCCAGGAACACACAGCCTGAACTGGAGGAAGGGCCCTGTTTGAGATTGGATATTTCATGTTTATGAGGGGGCCTGGAGCTAGAAAGCCAAGGGCCCTGATTCCCTTTCTTCCCTGCTCCTCTCCTGTGCCTGCTACCCTCCTCCCACATCTACCTCAAGCAATGTTACCGAATTGTTCATGAGCAACACCATCAAGGTGCTGCCGGTCAGTTAAGATATGAGAATCTGACAATACATATCTTAGTTACACAATGTCCTTGCGGAGAATTGTAAGTGAGAGTCTGTCCCCGCTGAGGCTTGATTTAAGACTGGGAGGAAATGACAGCATCAGTCACACATTGTGTGGCAGTGAGCCTTTGCCTTACCAATTTTGTTCTCTCTTTGGAGCAAAATCAGTTACTTGCCAACCGACATAGACTTGAGAGGAAACATCCTCTGAGAAAAATGTGTGTCTTTAGTATGAGACGATTTGTTCTGTTCTTCTTTTGGGTTCCTTTGAACACTGGTTTCCATCTTGTTTTCTAATGTCACTAAGTGAAGAAAAGTCCTGTGCTCACAGGACACAGCATGGTCTGATGCTCATAGCAATTTATTTTCTGTCATTACAGAAATCGTCGGGAGTTCCACCGGAGGGTACGTATTGCGGAGCCGCTCTCATACTGATGAGTCACCCAGATGATGAGGAATGTGCCACTGCCTCGCTGGCCTTCCCGTAGACAGGCAGCCGGAGCTGAGCTTCCTCTCATGAATGAGGACCTAGGCTGTGATGGGAGAAATGCTTGTTCCACATAGAGCATGATGGTCACATTCTGCGGTCCCTGGGAGCAACTGCATTCTCTGAGGATAGGGTGAGGTTGTGCACATTCAGTTGCTGCGTGTCTTTTTGAATTCATGTGGTGTAACTCTTGAGTGTCCAAAATACATAATGTCAAGGTCATGTAGAGGCTCAGCCTCTATCATGCAGCCTCCTCCTGGTTTCCGTGTTCTGTGCTCAGGAAACACAGCATCATGAAAAGGTAACCAAAGGGCTTGCCCTAGGGTGTGAGTGGCAGGGGGAGCACTTGCCTTCCTAGGAGGATGGAGGGTGACTCATGCATTACGAGGTGGGGAGAGACAAATGTGGCTGTGGTACAGCAGAGGCTCCAGGACGTCCCCATTGAACCCACCGTGGACAAAGGTTTTTGTTTGCTTCTGAAGGCCTTTGCAAAAAACAAGTCAAGGTGGTTGGCTTAAGGTCATATGAAAATAAAATTAGCCAAATTCTGGATTGAGTTTCTTTTTGGAGCCTGCGTTTGGTGGAAATACGTTGTATGTGAGTTGAATTTGATTGCTCTGTAGGTGTCCATACTTAACCCACATTTTAAAACAATGAGGCTGGTGTGATTTTAAAATGTCCCTCGTTAACCTCAGAAACTGTCTCCTCATAACCCAATTCCCCGAGTCATCTCTAATCTTTAGAATACAGTTTTTTTGTGTGTGGTATTCGGGGCCTTCTGCTGTGTGTGATCAAAGGCACAAATCAGCGTTACCAACACTGAGGTTCTAAGAATTCCCAGACAGCTGCCCAGTGGGCTCTATGAGAGAGAGAGCAGGTACAGCCTTGGCCTGGGCCTGAAAAGGAACAGGATTTGGAGGAGCAGAAGGAAGGCATGAGGGCAGCAGAGCCATGGGGGGAAGCCGAGGTGCAACATCAGGAAGTCAGTTCTTCATCATGACCTGGGCGTGGCCGGGATGTTCATATTCCAGCTGAGGGAGAACGGGTTGAGCTCCGACTTCATAGCTGGCATTAGCACTGTCTGCCCGTCTTCCCGAGAGCCTGAAGAGAGAAGCTACTTTGTTGTTTCCTGTCTTCTCTATTTCCAGTATGTCGATGGCAGTGGCACCACCAGAAATTAATGAGAGGCAGAGAACAGGAGTGAGTTCCCGAAATAGCCAATGTGGCCCAGAGAGGACATGATCGGCAGGGATGGACTTCAGGGTCAGGCCAGACACGGAGTAGTTCCCAGGCCTGGTCTCTCTGGCTGGGACGGAGATCAGCTCTTGCTTTTCACCTGCTTCTGGGCGTGGCCTGACAGCTGGTCCTCCTGTAGTTGCTGTTAACCAAGTGTGATTTGGCCCAGAATCCTGCGTGACTGAAGGGAGTGTCAGCTTTCAGGCAGGATGGCTGCCCCACACTAGTTGCAGGGAAGGTGAGAAGGGACCCTGTTTCAGTGAAAGGTGAGCTCAGCAAAGGGAGTGGGGCTGCTCCTGAGTCCAGGTGGTCCTTGCACCTCTCGCGTGTGACCCATGAGACATCAGTTCGCCTGTTTCTCTGAGATAGTCTTGGAAGTATCAGTCTCAAACTCTGTTTTGTTTTACTTATGTGTGGAGGAATCCTGGCCGGGGCTGGTCACTGGGAGGGCAAGGACTATGTCCCCCTCGTTCCTTCTCATCCCAAAGCTCAGCCCTAGGCAGCCCATCTTGGGCCCCAGTAATGTTCCAGTGCTTCCAACCCCTTTGCTGAGATCCAGCACCAGTGTGAAAAGGCTTCCTGCTCATCTTCTTCAATCTATTGTTTCTCATGGTAGTCTAGAAACCTGAGTGGGTTCTGATCCAAGGTCACAGGAGAATAGGGGGGCTCCTGAAGTCACTGAAGTTTCCCCTCATCTCTACTCTGGCTGCCTTGGTTCAGCTTTTCTCCTGCAGAAGATGCTTTCTTTCTGTTTACAAGTCCTCCTCTGCTGGACCAGGCGTTTTTATTCTTGTTGTGGCATCCCTGCACTTCACAGGGCACCTGGAGCTTGTTCCTGTGCCCCTGAAGTACCCATCCATGAATGATCAGATCAGAGCAAACCACTCTGCCAGGAATCAGCAGGGGGGAGAGTCACATCTCCCTCACCTTTGGGTTTAGACCTGTGCATTCCAGTGTGGTCCTCCGTGGCATATGTGCCCATTCGTGTTTAAATAAATGAAAAATTCATAACCTCCTCACAAGAGCCATACTATAAGTTCCCAGTTGCCAAATGTCTACTCTTAAGAGAGCATCTCCATTCTCCCTGAATCACCTGGGAAGCAGCTGCTGTGAGTCTGGCCCAGATTCTGTTCACTGCACTCACCTGACTCAGTACATGTGCATCAAGGCTGGAATCTCGGGTTCTCAGATTGGAGGTAAGAGATGCTCTGAGCCAGTGTCGGTGAACAGTTGAAAGGGATTGTTCGGGTTCTCTGTCTCACCTGAAGGCTCCCAACTGTGACCAGGGCCTTCCTAACGGCCCCTGAGTTCACAGAGCCCAGGGAGAATCACCGTGGACTGAGCAGTAGTGCCGATGTTTGTGACTCTGTACTTGGGCTCATGGGCACCACCTCTGGATCCATCCAGGGGGAAATAGACTGGTCAGGTAGGGACCAACACTCCAGGGTTGACCAGTGAGGAGGGTTCTTGAGGATTGGGTGACATTTGTTTTGGAGCCTGGGGTGGGATCAGTGAAGTGACTAAATATGAAAGGAAATAGGTGTAGAAGTCTGACTTGGGATTTTTTGTATCTTCATGAGAAAGTCGTAAGAGTTTTGTCCTCATGCGCTTTGTGCGAGTTGTGTTTGTCACCATCCTTTCCTGCTCTGGTGTTTAAAGATTACATTTTGCAAAGACCAGATCATTCCTGCCTTTGCCACAGCAAGCACCAGAGCCCTGGGTTTGATGAGGCAGGGTTTTGTTGTGAATGGAGATGACAGGATGAGTGTGCAGGTGTAACGTTGAGTGTCAGGGGGGACACAGCCCCTCACAGGTGCTACGTGATCCTGATGACAAAGTCCTTCATACGTGTGCCAGGAGCTGAAAGGAGCCCACTCTCTTTCTCTACACTCTCGGGACCTGCAACGGCACCTTCCCGTCCTGTCCTCAGCGTCTGCTGCTGCTCTAAGGGTGCTCCCTGGGTGGGATGACACAGGGAGTCCTTCCTCTGGGATTGCTGCGTGTGCCCGGCATCCTGGAGTCCTCAGGGCGGGACACTTGACTGAGCACAGTTTTGGCCTCCGCTCCCCACCCAATCCCATCCAATCCCAAATCCGTGGGCTTTGAATGAAACCTACATTGGCTTTCATTGGAGAGGCCCGAGTCCAGCTGTGGCTCAAGGCCCTCTGTGGCTGGCAGGAATCCTCGGGGATATGTGTGGAGGGGCTGCCGTGTTGCTGTAGGCAGTGGCTCTCGCCCTCCCTGTAGCCTGGTCCCTGGAATCCACTGGGCCCAGGGCAGAGCCTCTGGGCAGCCACCACAGGGATCACTTGTCTTGTGACACCCTCCTCTCTGGCCCAATAGCCTCATCCTGCTCCCCACACTCCAGTAAGGCCCAGCTTGTTCTCTGTGTCAGGCCTGCCAGGTGCCCTCCCACCTAGTCTTCCCACAGCTCAGGCAAACCCTGGGAGGTCCCCTCATTTCTGTGCTGACAACTGCTGACCTCACCTGCAGATTAAGGCAACTGGGACAAGGGGCTTTACCTTGAATTCTGTTCCATTGTTTCCAAATATTCAGAAGCTGGTGGGATTCTTTTGAGGGCTGAATATTTTCCAAGTCTCTAAGGTCATTCCAGGCATAGAACAGTCACTCTCTCTGTGATATCGGTCATCATCACCTCCCACAGGCCCCAACACAACCCCAGGCCTGGGCAGGTGCTGCCGACCCAGGGTGTGATCTGTGTGTTGACTGGAGGTTGGCAGTGCAGCCTTGGCCTTCTTTCCGATGTTCTACTGGAGAACAGTAGGACTGGTGGAGGTCCACAAGGAGGAAGGAAATGGGATTCATGAGGGAACAGAAGTAGGCCCTACAGGAGGAGGAGGGAGGGATTCCACGTCCTGCACAACGTTGTGAAGAGGGCGGCTGCCTCTTGGAGGAACAGAATGACACGGCTTCCCCTCCCTTGGCTCAGTTATGGAATGTGAGGGCTGGGAAAGTGTGTGGAAAGTCAGAGGTCCCTCCCTCATAGCACAGAGGAAATGATAGGGGCTGTGGAAAAGGCTCCAGAAATAGACACATCAGAGGCTCTGGGGTTGGCTCCACAGCCCCAGGACAGCGGAGTCTGAGTAGTTCTCTCGACTCTAACTCTCCCCTTTCCTTCTTATGGCCGCCCCATCACCGCTGCTCCTCCGGACACTCTGATGCTTGCTTCCCAGAACTGGAAGACTCCACCATTACAGGCAGCCACCAGCAGGTAATTGATCTCCTCTTACATGCTCTCTCTCTCTTTTATCCTCTTTCTGACTCATGAGCTCCTTTTGTAGCTCTGGTCCTTTTCCTCTTTCCCTCTCTTGCGATTGTTCTCCTGAAGGACCTAGTCTCATCCCACAGTCAAGGTTGTCGGGTCTTCAGTGTCGATAAAACCCTTCCCCAGCCCTCCTGTCCGCTACCTTGGCATTGCCCTGTTTACTGGCCCCCAGGCTGCAGCTTTGAATCTTGCTGAACAACCCTTCAGCAAGGGAGGGGGCTGGGCTGGGGTCAGCAAGGGAGGGGGCTGGGCTGGGGTCAGATGAGCTGGACCCCACCGTGTTGGAGGGACTCCCAGTGACATCTGGGTCTGCTCTGGGCACCCCCTTCCCAGATAGGACTTTTCCTGCACTGGCGTCTCTGGACATACGCAACTGTTCTCTTTCTCACAGGTGTCAGCAAGTCCTTCCTCTGCACCTGCAGAAGCAGCAACAGAAAAAACAAAAGTGGAAGAGAAAGAGTGAGTGTGTGGCGGGCAGAATGATGAGGGAAGCAGACCACGTGCCCGTGTTCTTCATGGCTACGCTCACTTTCCTGTTGTCCCATCAGGTAAACCAGGAAGCTCAGGAAGGATACCCTGAACTATTGGGACATTTTTAATATATTTTAGAGACCTCTGAAGGTAAGTGAAGAGATGCCCTGAGAACATCCTCCAGGAAACAGACACCCACTCCATAGCAGCCCCTGAGCCTGCTGGGCTGAGCCCTCCACAGGCTGCTTAGTGAGGGAGACACTGAGGTGCTGGTCGGGCCACCATGTGCAGGATAGCAGGGGCTGTGCACTGTGTTATTTGTCTGCAGTGACACTTCAGCTCACCAGCGTCTCATTTGGGGGGACCTAGCTCTGTCCCCCCAGCCCCTTGAGGCCAACAGGGAGCATCACTAGTTCATCCGGAGGAGACACTAGGGTTGACAGTGACAGACTGGATTAAGAAAGACTGGATTAAGAAAATGTGGCACATATACACCATGGAATACTATGCAGCCATAAAAAAGGATGAGTTCGTGTTCTTTGTAGGGACATGGATGCAGCTGGAAACCATCATTCTCAGCAAACTATCGCAAGAACAGAAAACCAAATACCACATGTTCTCCCTCATAGGTGGGAATTGAACAATGAGATCACTTGGACACAGGAAGGGGAACATCACACAACGGGTCCTATTGTGGGGTGGGGGGAGGGGAAGGGATGGCATTAGGAGATATACCTAATGTAAATGACGAGTTAATGGGTGCAGCACACCAACATGGCACATGTATACATATGTAACAAACCTGCACATTGTGCACATGTACCCTAGAACTTAAAGTATAATAAAGAATAAAACATGGCCGGGCGCGGTGGCTCACGCCTGTAATCCCAGCACTTTGGGAGGCCGAGGCGGGTGGATCACAAGGTCAGGAGATCGAGACCATGGTGAAACCCCATCTCTACTAAAAATAGAAAAAATTAGCCGGGCGCAGCGGCGGGCGCCTGTCGTCCCAGCTACTCGGGAGGCTGAGGCAAGAGAATGGCGTGAACCCGGGGGGCAGAGCTTGCAGTGAGCCGAGATTGTGCCACTGCACTCCAGCCTGGGCGACAGAGCAAGACTCCATCTCAAAAAAAAAAGAAGAAAAAGAAAAAAAAAAAAAAGAATAAAACATAAACTTTTATTTCTCTTATTTTTAATTGGTCTAACAAATAAAAATGTGTCCAAAATAATACTGGCAATAATGTGTACAATTATGTAGAGTTATATGTTTATGTGTGTACATATATGAGGGTGAGTGGGCACAAATATATATGTGTATTATATATATATGCTTATGTACACTTGTAGGTCAGTAAACTGAATGACAGCAATGATACAAGGAATGGTAGAGAGGAATTAGAAATCTTTTGTTACTATGAGGTACTCAAACTACTGTGGAAGCAGGATAATGTTATTTGGAAGTGAGCACAGATTAATTGTAAATGTATATTGCAAACACTAGAGCAACCACTAAAAAAGTGGGAACAGAGAATTATATCTCATATGCTATAAAAGAGAAAATGGAATCATATGAAATGCTGAACCCAAATCATGTAAAGCTAAAACCCCTCAAAAACGCATTTAGTTCATCTTCTTATATCCATGAAACATATATATTATTTATATAACCTTAAATATTTAAATTAGATTTGCCAAACCAAATTCTGATTATTTGCCCATAACGTTAGAAATGAAAAGATAACAAGAAGTGACATTAGGAAAGATGATGGCAAAGTAGAAAGTGCCAGAAATGTGTGTCTCCACCTAGTCCACAACCATAGTATGCTGTAAAAAGACTCTGGAGTCACTGTCAGAACTCTGGGGTCTCTTTGAACACTTCCAGCTACCAGGGAAAAAGCTCAGCTGGTCAACTGCAGTGAATGTGGACCAACTGCAGGCTTCAGCATAACAGTGGCTCCCCAGCCCCCAGCCCCAGGCTCATGGCCAGCAAATGTAGGGAAGGGAATCCGTATTTCTAGGGCAGATGGCTGGAGCCACATTTGGCAACAGGACCTTGCCTCCGCTTTATCAGGGTTCTATGTCCTGACTGCACATTGCTGCTTCTAATTGCCCGGGATAGGTGCACAGAAGCTGCCCATCACTGTTTCTAACCCACTGGATGAAGCAGCCTTTAGAAGACTTAAAGGAGCTGCAATTTGTGTGTGTGTGTGTGTGTGTGTGTGTGTGTGTGTTCAAAAACCACCATCTATACAGGGAGAATAAGGCCGAGTGCGGTGGCTCACGCCTGTAATCCCAGCACTTTGAGAGGCCAAGGCGGGCTGATTGTCTAAGGTTAGGAGTTCAAGACCAGCCTGGCTAACATGGTGAAACTCCGTCTCTACTAAAAATACAAAAAAATTAGCCAGGCATGGTGGTGGTTGCCTGTAATCCCAGCTACTCAGGAGGCTGAGGCAGGAGAATCGCTTCAACCTGGGAGGCGGAGGTTGCAGTGAGCCAAGATCGTGCCATTGCACTCCAGCCTGGGTGACAGAGCGAGACTCTGTCTCAAAAAATAAATAAATATACAAGGAGAATTTGGACAGCCTACACACATACAGAAGGAAAGACGCTGATTCTCAGCCCAGACGCACCCAACACAATTTTGTAAAAATCCTAAACCTTAGAGGAAAGTAAGAATCTGACTTTCTGAGTTATCACATTTTAAGATTAAAATGTCCAGTTTCCAACAAAAACGAATCACAGGGAATACAAGGAAACTGGAAAACACGGCCTGTTAAAAAGAACTAAGTAAGTGAATATAAAGTGTGCCTGAGGATGCCCAGACATCAGACTCACTAGACAAAAACTTGACCACAATTCTGCAAGATGCACAAGAGCTGAAGGAAGACGTGGACAATGACAGAAAAATGACATACAACCAAATGAGAAAGTCAATGAAGAGATAATACTAAAAAGGAATCCAAAAGAAATTCTGCAACTGAGGCCAGGCACGGTGGCTCACACCTGTAATCCCAGCACTTTGGAAGGCAGAGGCAGGTGGATCACCTGAGGTCAGGAGTTCGAGACTAGCCTGGCTCACCTGGTGAAACCCCGTCTCTATTATAAATACAAAAAAATATTAGTTGGGCATGGTAACGGGTGCCTGTAATCACATCTACTCAGGAGGCTAAGGCAGGAGAATCACTTGAACCCAGGAGGTGGAGGTTGCAGTGAGCCGGGATTGCACCATTGCACTCCAGCCTGGGCAACAGAGCGAGACTCTGTCTCAAAAAAAAGAAAGCAAGAAATTCTGCAACTGAAAAGTAGAGTAACTGAAATAAAAATTTACTAGAGAGCTTTAAGAGCAAATCTGACTAACTACAGAAACAAATAGCAAATTTGAAGACAGAACAATTGAAATGATCCAGTGTCCAGAACAGAAACAAAATGACTGAAGAAAAACCAACAGATCCTAAGGGACCTGTGGGACACCACGAAGTGGACCAACAACAGTTTGTGAGAATCACAGAATAGGGGGGAAAAATAATATTTGAAAAAATGGTGAAAATGTCCCCAATTTTATTTAAAATGTTAATATAAATATCCAAGCTGGGCACAGTGGCTCATGCCTATAATCTCAGCACATTGAGAGGCTGACATAGGAGATTTGCTTAAGGCGAGGAAATGTGAGATCAGCCTGGGTGAAATAGACCCTGTCTCCACACATACAAAAAACAACTAAAATTAAAATTAAAAATTAGCTGGTGTGGTGGTATGCATCTATAGTCTCAGCTTCTCAGAAAGCTAAAATGGGAGGACTGCTTGAACCCCTTCAGCCTGGATGACAAAGTAAGGCTTGTTTCAAACATTTTCTTAATTTTTAAAATTTTTTCTAAAAATCCAAGAAGTGCAACAAACTCAAAATAGGATAAGTGCAAAAAATCTCGCCCTAAGACATGTTATCATCAAGCTATCAAAAGGCAAAGACAAAGAGACAATCTTGAAAAAAGCAAGAGAGAAGCTACTTGTCACATACAGGGAATCCTCAGTCAGACTGTCAGCAGATTTCTCATCAGAAGCCTTGGAGGCCGGAAGGCAGCCAGGGTGACAGATCAGTGCTGAGGGGCAGGGGGAACCTCTCAACTAAGAGTCTTAGGTCTGGGTCTAAGGGTTTAAATGTGTTTCTCAAAGTTTATGTGTTAGAAACTTCATGCAGAGATGTCTGAAGGGGGAACCTTAGAAGGATTAATGCCATAATCATGGGGGTGGATTCCGCATCAAAGGACAAATGTGGCCCTCTCTGGCTCTGGTTCTTTCTCACCCTCTTTTGCCCTTTGGCCTCCCACCATGAGGCGATGCATGCGAAGGCCTGACTTTCCCAGTCTGCTGTGTTCCATTACAGCAGCACAAAAGAGACTAAGACACTGGCAATTGTTCTTCAAGGGAAAAATCAGGACACTACCAGATAAGCAATGGCTAAGGAAATGTATTACCACTAAACCTGACCTGCAAGAAAAGCCTGAGAGGGTTCTTCAGGTTGAAATGAAATAGCACCAGACGGTTAACTCAAAGTCATATGAAGAAATAAAGATCTCAGGTAAAGGTAAAACATGGGCAATTACAAAAGCTAATATTATTGTCATTTTGGTTTGGAATTCCACTTTTTAATATCCTGTATGATATTAAGTACAAATGTATTTTAAAATACTCATCTATGCTGTTAGGCACACAGTGTATAAAGATGCAATCTGTGCCATTAATAACAAAAAGGGAGAGAATGGTGCTGTCCAGAAGCAGACACTTCATATGTTATTGAAGTTGAGTTGCTATACATTCAAATTAGAGTGGTTTAACATTAGGATGTTGTGTTAGGCCATTCTTGCATTGCTATAGAGAAATACCTGAGACTGGGTAATTTATAAAGAAAAGAGGTTTAATTAGTTCACAGTTCTGCAGGCTTTACAGAAAGCACGGTGCTGGCATCTGCTTCTGGGGAGGCCTCAGGAAGCTTTTAATCATAGAAGAAGGCAAAGGGGGAGCAGGCACATCACACAGCCAGAGCAGGAGCAACAGGGAGCAAGGGGGACGCATCACCCTTTACAACAAGATCTCATGAGGAACGGACTGCACCAAGCCATGAGGAATCCATCCCCATGATCCAGTCACCGCCCACCAGGCCCCACCTCCAGCACTGGGGATTATGATTCAACATGAGATTTGGGCAGGGACAAGGCCCCTCCTCCAGCATCAGGGATTATGATTCAACATGAGATTTGGGCAGGGACAAGTATTCAAACTACATTAGACGTTACATATAATTTCCATGATAGCCACAGAAAAAAACAGCTGCAGCATAGATACACCTATAGAATACAAACAGCAAAATGGCAAAAGTAATTCCTTATCAGTAACTACTTTAAATGTAAATGTATTAAACTCTCTAATCAAAATACAGAGACTGGCTAAATGTAGAATAAAACATAACCCAACTACAATCCTGGCTACAAGAGACTCACTTTAGATCCAAAGTAAAAGAACAGAAGAGGATACTTCATGTAAATAGTGACCAAAAGAGTGCGGTAATATCCGATTTTTGAAACTATTAAACCAAATATCATTATAAGAGACAAGGAAGGATGTCACATATTTTTAAAGATTAAACATAACAAGTTATAACAATTATAAACATTTAAATACCTAATAACAGGCATTCAAAAGAAATGAAGCAAAAATAGGACAGAATTGAAGGGAGAAATAGGAAGTTCTATAATGCTAACCGGAGACTTCGATACCCACTGTCAATAATAGAGAGAACAACTAAGATCAGATGGAAGTAGACCGAAATAACACAACGCATCAGCTCTGCCTAACAGACATGGACAGAACACTCCACCCAACAACAGAATCCACATTCTTCTCAGGTTCACATGAAACAGTCCTCAGGATGGACCATGTGAGGCCACAAAACAAATCTTAATGGATATTAAAAGATATACCAAGTATCTTCTCCAACCACAATGGATTGAAGTTAGAAATCAATACAACGGAAACATTCACAACTATGTGCAAATTCAAGAACGGAATTTACGACAACCAATAGTTCAAAGAGAAATTACAAGAAAAGTTAGAAAACAATTAAGAGACACATGAACACACAGCATTTCCCACAGTGCTCAGAGGGAAGTTTATAAGTTTTAAATGCCTACGTTAAAAAGAAGAAAAACATTAAATTAATAACCTAACTTTAAGCCATAAGGAAATGTAAAACAAGAGCAAACTAAACCCAGGGCTAACAAAAAAGAGAAATAAGAGAGACTGAAATGAAGATGAATAAAATAGAGAATATTATTAAAATAGGGAAAAATCAATACAACCAAACAGTTGGTTCTTTGAAGACATTAGCAAAACAGACAAACTATTAGCTGGAGTAACACTTCCAAAAAGATATAAGACAAAATGCCTATAATTGGAAATAAATGTGGAGACATTACTATTGACTTTACATCATATAAAGAATAATAAGAACACTATAAATTTTCTATAGTCCAACAAATTAGATAACTTAGAAGAAATGGACAAATACCCTGAAACACCCAAATCACCTAAACGGACCTACAAAAATAAATAGAAAATCTCAAGAGACTTTTAACGAGAGCCTGAATCAGTAATCACACAACTCCCAACAAAAAGTAGTCCTAGATCAGATGGCTTCACTGATGAATCCTATCAAACACTTAAAAAAGAATTAACACCAATCCTCCTCAAACTCTTCTAAAAGATTGAAAAGGAAGAAAACTCTTCCCAATTTATTGTATGAGGCCACAATCACTCTGATACTAAAGCCCAACAAAGACCTCACAGGAAAAAAAAATTATAGACCAATATCCCTCAATAATATGGAAGAAAAAAACCTCAACAACCAGCAAATCAAATCGAACAGCATGTAAGAAAAGTATTCAACATAACCAAGTGGGATATATTCCAGGAATAACAATGTGGTTCAACATAAGAAAGCCAATAAACATAATAAATCACATTAATAAAACTATATGATCACCTTAAACACTGCAAAAAAAAAAGCATTTGACAAAATCCAATCCCTTTTTATAATAGAAACTCTCAGAAAACTAGAAATAGAAGGGAAATTCCTAAACATGATAATGGGTACTTTTTTTAACCCACAGCTAACATCATACTGAATGGTAAAGATGGAAAGCTATCCCTATAAGATTAGAAACAAGAAATGATGCCCAATTGCTGATATTGAATAGTGTACTAGGAATCACAGACAGCTATTAGAAGGGAAAGAAATAAAACGCATGCACATTGGAAAGAGGTAAAAGTATCTCTCTGCAGATTACATCATCTTATATGCATAAAATCCCAAAGAATCTACAAGAGAGCTACTGGAGCTACAAAATAAATTCAACCTTGAAGGGCACAAGATCAATACACAGAAATCAGACGTTTCTAAACACCAGTAATAAACAATCTAAAATATAAATTAAGAAAGTGATTCCACTTGTAATAGCATCTAGAAAATTAAGTATTGGGGATAAATTTAGTCAAGGAAGCAAAAGACATGCTGAAAACTACAAAACACTGTTAAAAGAAAGAAACCCTAAACAAATGGAAAGGCATCCATCCTGTGTGTTTATGAAGACTTCATCCTTCACAACGCTGAATTTCACAACAACTTCATGGATATGACAACAAAAGCACAGGTAGCAAAATAAAAAATAGGTAATAACTCTACATACTACATCGTAATTAAAAACTTTTGCACATGAAAGAATAAAATCAAGAAAGTGAAAGACAACCTACAGAATGAAATAAGATATTTATAAACCATGTATCTGTTAAGGAATTAATATCCACATGATATAAATAACTCTACAATTCAAAAACAAAAGCCAAACAACTCACTTAAAAAGTGAGCAAAGGACTTAAACGAATAGCCCCCCAATGAAGTCACACAAACGGCCAGTAAGTACGTGGAAAGATGTTCACCATCACCAGTCATCAGGGAAATGCAGATCCAAACCACAATGGGGTACCCCCACTTCACACCTATTAGGATAACTATAATAAAAAGAAGGGGGTAAAAGTGTCAGTTGGGATGTGGAGAAGCTGGAACCCTGACATTTTGCTGGTGGATGGAAACTGGTGCAGCTGCTGTAGAAAATGGCATGGCAGCTAGTTTTTAAATTTTTTGTAGAGACAGGGTCCTGCTATGTTGCCCAGGCTGCTCTCAAACTCCTGGTATCAAGCAACCCTCATGCCTCCGCCTCCCAAGGTGCTGCGATTACAGGAGTGAGCCATCATGCCTGGTCCAGGTTAAATACTTTCTTAGGAGATGGACTAGAAATGGATCATCAGAAATTATGTTTTTACTCACACATGATGAATTCCAATAGCCAAAAATGTTTAGAACTCAATCAGAACTTGAGAACTTCTTTCAGCAGGTGCTACATGATTCAATGACTAGGATCCTGCTTCAATCAAGTTATTTTACAGTTATCCAAGTATTTCTTTTGTTTTTCTACTAAGTTTTAAGCAGGGAGATTATCCACATATGGCCTACACCACCAAGCAGCACACCTACCACTGAGAAGGCTCCTGACCATTCTCTCATGTGAAACGACCTGACCAAGATTCCCCAACAATTTGTGAGACTCAACCATATTCAAACAAAATACATTGTTTTCAATAGTCATTTAATTTATCACATAGTTGCTGTACTGTAGCAGAACAAGATCTTAGCCCAAAATTAAGTCACCACAGATTGACCTATTTATAAAGCTTATCAAATCACAGTTTGACAAAAATCAAAACTAATAGATGCTCTCTCTCTTCTGTTTTTCCTTTTGTGAGATAGGTTCTCACTCTGTCACTGCAGCCTCCACCTCCTAGGCCCAAGTGATCCTCCTGCCTAAGCCTCCCAAGTAGCTGGGACTATAGCCATGCTGTGTGTGTGTGTGTGTGTGTGTGTGTGTGTGTGTGTGTGTGTGTGTAGAGACAGGGTCTCCAAAGCTGTCTTGAACTCCTGGGCTCAAGCAATCCCCCTACCTTATCCTACCAAACTGCTAGAATTACAGGTATGAGCCACCATGCCTGGCCTGTTATCTCTTTCTTATTCCTAATTTGCTACCTCCAACTGGCTGAGGGCTGGACATCCATTAACTAAATATATTAAAATAGCAAATCTCTGCACTGTTGCCCACACATACACATCAATGATTACGCACATGTCCAAGTGTCTACAGCCCAGCACTGGGAGGAAAACCCATGGACTCTGGAACACTCATCCTGGCTGCCTGAGAACATGGCTTTTTATTTTATGTCTACGTAACTGCCTCTTCTGGTTAATTACAAATTCTTGAAACTGCTGAATAGGCAACTTCTAGATAAGTGTGCATTTCTGTCCATAATAAAGTACTACACTGTGGAATACAATTACTGTAATAGGAGTTCAGATCAGTTAATGTGGTCTAGAATGATTAAAAACTAACCCAAGACATGGCCTAAGACTGGCAAGATGGTTCTAATTCGGATTAGGGACAGAAGGGAGAAAAATGTGGAAAGTAAAAGAGACAGATAACGTGGGACCGGATGACACAGTACCTTAAGAACTATTAATTTGAAACATAGGGACACAGAGAATATTATACACAAAAAAGTCACTGTAACAAGATTAATCTGCTGGTTTCAAGCATGACAGAGTAGCGAGACACTGTCTATGGGACAATGAATTAGATGTGGTAATTAGCACCTTGAACTTGAATTGGTGTAAATGAAATAAACAAGAAAGAACAAATCTTTAAGGCACAGGCTTGAGGCTGTACTGACAGGATTTAGGCCCTCTGAACCTCATCTCCCTTAAGATGACAATCCCGTCTCTCGCTGCTTGAGTCCACTCAGAATTCTGTGAGGATAGAACGACTGTCTCCATGGCACACACACTCCCTCCAAATAGTAAACCCCATTCTACAGTCGTGAGTCGTACGTTACTAACAAAGGGTATAATGAAAAGGTAAGGGTCAGAAATGATGACCAAGTTTCAAGCACAGAAAAAATGGGGTGCTATTAACCAAGAGAAAAAAATAGAAACAATGAAAAACAAATATTCTTGAGCGAGGTAAAGGTGTGTTTGCTTTTTATTTAATGACTTGATGTTGAGCCAAGGAACTTTCCACATGAATGATCTAAACGCAAGACATTAAATATTTAAATGTAAGAAAATTATGGAAAGAAACTTACAAACATACAGAAACATTATTGGTAGTAATTTTTTATACTTTTTCTATAGTTTTTAGAGGTCAACAGCAATTGTTTCTTTGGAAATAAACTGATATCATACAAACGCAAAGGACTCCTTATTCCCTTTCATAGGACGTCTAAGGAAAAAGCGTAACTTACTCTGTTAGGAGCTGGAAATACCACTCACAATTTTCTGCCATTTCTTTCTCAATTATCCAAGTACTAGAAGGAAATGGCATGATCTGTGTGCCTTCTACTACCTCCAGTAACTACAGAATTACCTGAAAAATACAGTTAATGGAGCAATGTCCAATCTGAGCAATCTAATATAATAACTGCATCCTTCTCATCAAAATATTCTTTTATGTAAACCTAATACTTAGCATTCATATGACAAACTGCACAATTTGTCCAGAGAGAAAATATACAACAGTAAGAGGGAACAATAAACATGATAAACTGCTACCATATAAGAGAATTCACATCTAATTCTCGATGTCTGGGTAGAACACAATCATTCATAACATTCAGCCCAAGAAATAACGACTATGGTATTTCTAATAACACCAATTTACTCAAGTATTATTAAAAATTCTTTTTTTTTTCTTTTCTTTTTTAAGACAGAGTCTCGCTCTGTCGCCCAGGCTGGAGTGCAGTGGCCAGATCTCAGCTCACTGCAAGCTCCGTCTCCCGGGTTTACGCCATTCTCCTGCCTCAGCCTCCCGAGTAGCTGGGACTACAGGCGCCCGCCACCTCGCCCAGCTAGTTTTTTAATTTTTTTTAGTAGAGACGGGGTTTCACTGTGTTAGCCAGGATAGTCTCGATCTCCTGACCTTGTGATCCGCCCGTCACGGCCTCCCAAAGTGCTGGGATTACAGGCTTGAACCACCGTGCCCGGCCAAAAATTCTTTTGAAAAGTTTTAGACTTGAGGGAGTGGAAGGGTTAATACATACTAAACCATACCAAAGAAATAATTTTTTAAAGGTAAAGTCAAACTTAGAATTTAAGAACAAAAGAACCGTTTCAGTACTTACTAGTCCCAGGGAGACAAATAAACTGGCCCACTGATAAGGGAGAGCTGCTTCCTCAGGCTCTTTGTGAGTTGTTTCAGAAGAGTGTGAGCCACGGGAAATCCAGGAGCTGTTAGATCCTGATTGAAACTTAGAGTTTAAACTGCGGTTTTCATTTGCCTGTTGAAAGAATATCTTGGCTGTATTAATCTTTTAAATTAAAATTGAACATTTTGCAGGCGAAACTGTAGGGAGCGGGCAATGTCTGCTTCACTGAATAACGCAGGCAGTCAATGTAGAAGGAATTTGAGAAATTCCCACCGTGACGTGAGTGTAATCAATGTTTCCCAGAGGCTTCAGCAGGGCGCTGAACCCAGCTCTGAAGGGTTGTCAGGGAACAGGATGTTCACAGGGCTTGATGTCTCATCCCAGATGACTGACTGATAACAAAGGGGAAAGGCCACCTTCACAAAGAGATGTCTAGCCAACTCCACCTTAGCCAAAATTACCTAATACAGCACCACAAATCATGGGACAGACAGACTCAAACGTCTCCTGGTGTGAGGCAATGAGAAGTACACCACGCTGCCCATGTTTAATCTGAATCCACTCCTGAGGAAACTGTTTAATCTGTATTCTTGCAAAAAGGTTTAATCTAATCTAGTCAAGGCGGGGGAGCAACAGATGTATCTAGATTGCGAGTCACTCTGAAAAACAAAGAGCCTAGATTTTACAAAATGTTTCATGTCATGAAAGAAAGACTCCAAATTAAAAGAGAATACAGAAATATGACAACCAAAGGTGAGGTTAATCTCTGATTAAACTGTGAATCGAAAACAATAAAAATAGAGGACATTTGGGAGATAATCACATAAATTTCAATGTGGACGGTACAGTAATTTAAATTATTGTACCAAAGTTAGATAACAGAACTGTGATTATGGAGAAAGATGTCCTGATTCACAAGAGATAGATGCTGAAGTGTTGGGGTAAGATGTCATGTTCTCTGCAATTTACTTTCAAGTGATTCAGGGAAGAAAGTATGAAGAGGGAAAAAATGCAAAGGTGGCAAACACTAGCAACTGGTGAATCTGCATGAAGAATATGTAAATCTCCATTGTGTTAGCCTTTGAATTTTCTGTAGGTTGAGAGAGAGGTAGGAAGAAGGAAGAAAAGGCAGGCATTCCTCATCAATTCATACCTGGAAAAAAATGGAGTCCAGAGAAAACCAGAGGCTTAAATTTCATGTGAACATCCAATGAGAACAATAGTGATTTTCTAATGTCAGATTTCAGAAAAGCCACAAAGACTGGAACATTCCTGACTAGGAGCACTTGCAGGTAATGTCCGATCTTTTTCCGGAGGCTCCAGTCCTTCTAGATCTTCATATGTTTAATTCCATCACTCCTGGAATTGCCAGTTGTTCAAAATAAGCCTTTAAATGGTCATCGTCAAACATTTCATCATCAATATCATCATCTATTAATAAAACTTAGGAAAATTTAGGACATACTTTAAAGTGTTGACTAAACAACAATTTGTAATAAAAACAGCTGGTAAGACATAAGTGAGTCAAAGAACTATATGATTTTGTTTTTATATTTGACATGAGAAAACTTCTCAATTATAACTCATTATGAAAATAGTATTTAACCTCTTTGAGAGGACAGGAAAGAAAGATCCTGGCATGTTATCAAAACTTAGGATGCGGCTGGGCACAGTGGCTCACGCCTGTAATCCCAACAGTTTGGGAAGCCGAGGTGGCTGCATCACCTGAGGTCAGGAGTTCAAGACCAGCCCGGCCAATGTGGTAAAACTACATTGTTTTACCTGTCTGTACTAAAAATATAAAAACTATATTATATATATATATATAGCCAGGCGTGGTGGCATATGCCTGTAATCCCAGCTACCCAGGAGGCTGAAGCAGGAAAATCGCTTGAACCCAGGAGGCAGAGGTGGCAGTGAGCCGAGATCACGCCACTGCACTCCAGCCTCAATGACAAAGTGAGACTCTGTCAAAAAAAAAAAAAAAAAAAAAGAATGTGATAAATGTGGCATCATAAATAAATGGGAAGAGAGCAGCAGGCTCTTCAGAAAATGAGAGCCTGTCATAGGAGAAGTAAAAGGAAGAAAGAGAAGAACCAAGGAAGAGAGGGAGGGAAGGAGGGCAGGGGTGAGAGAGGGAGAGCAGGGGGGCGGGAGGGAGAGAAAGAGGACACTGCAGGGGTTTTCGATGTTGTAACACCCAGCTCTGCAAGGTCAAGATAAAACAAGAACTCTCAATCAGTCATGGTCTTCTAAGCTGGCACTGCCTTTTTAGCGGTTAATTTTGCAATTAAGTCTCAACAACACTCATCACCTTGACTTGGCAATTTCACCTCCAAGAATCTAGCATACTAAAACAACCAAAGATCAAATACATTCGGGTCAGTAATTCTTTATCCACAATTACACAATCCAGCAAAGTCTGAAAAATCCTTTGGCAGCAAAACCTGTCTTCAATGGAGTTGATGCTACTTATAGTTTCTATTTATCCCACTCGACTCAACAGACTGACCTTCAACGTCCTGCATAATTTGGCCCCAGCCTACTTTTCTGGGCTTATTTACCAGTGCAGCGTCCTACAGGTGCTGTAAACCTGCCACACAAAACCCCTGGCTGTCCCCCAAACACAGCCCATGTTCCTCACAACAGTGCCGTTGCTGAGGCCACTGCTGCTTCCTGTCAGCTCCTCGTCCTCCCACATCCAAGCCCTGGCACAGACCCCATCCTCCTTCCGGAAAGCATCAGAGATACCTGCCTCAATCAGAGTTAATTTCTCACCCCCATGATTCCATGCACGTTCTGGTACTGCTGGATGTAAGTCACCCAACCTCACACTCAGCTCTGTATCTGCTCTTTGCACCTGGCTGAAGTCTCAGAGAGCAGAGGCGAAATACTTCACGGCTCCCTGAATTTCTAAACACAGGGCTATACACTGAGTGGCACCTCTAGGTGACTACTTTGCACCCTAACGATGATAAACTGAGTGAAACTGTATCAGGTTTAATATACAGAAAAAAATTCTGGAATTGCATCACTTAATAGGAGTGGTCATTTGAGTGCCAGCAGGAAGGAAGAAAAGGGGGAAAAAACCAAAACGTTGTGGCATTATAGCTACTGCAACAGAAAACGAGAATAAAAAGGAGTGGCAAGGTGAAGACCAGGGAAATGCGGGTGACTACAGGACCACAAGAATCTTCCAAGCCTGTCGATAACGCAAGTTTCTCATTTTCTAATCAGCTAGTGTGGCCTACATCACTGTTTGGAGTCTTGTCTTCAAAATGTTTTCCAGCATCAAGCACAACAATCTAAGTGCTGGGATTACAAGCCAGCGCTGGAGCCACCGTGCCCAGTCATTACTAGTTCTATATGTGAAAATATGCACAGAATATAAACTATTAAAAAACATAAAAAATACTATGTCTGAATGTAACTTACTGTACTATGGATTTCTTAAAAACTAAGGTAAAAGACATTAAGAAACGTCATTAAGAAAACGATGCAAAGCATAAAAGAACATCCGTCAAAATGACAAAAACTCCAAAATGAGTGGCCAAAGATCCAAAAAAATTAATAAAACAATTGAAAAATTACTTGAGCAAAACATGGAGACTATGATGATGTAATGACAGCTTGTGTCTTAAAAATAAACAGGTTAATGTAAGAATTTTTTTTTAATTAAAGTATATTAAACTGCAGAGGAAGGTTTATCCCCAATACTCGCATGATCCAGAGGGCTGATGGGCCAGGGAAATCTACCGAGGTTCGGCCCTTCTGGAGGTTCACAGACAGCGGTTCGAGGGTCACTGGGGGGCACAGAGGTGGAGGGAGGGGGGCTCCTTAGGGTGGGTGTGCAGGTCTCAGAGGGCTCCTCCGGCCCTGGAAGGTGGCCTTGAGCCCTTGGCCTCCCCAGAGTCTATCCACAGGGCACCGAGGCCTGTGTGCTGCTCTCTGCTGAGGGGGTTGTCTGTGCCCAGAGTGTCTATAAATGTCCTGCAGGAGGCACTGAGCCCAGGCATGCACATGGGCGCCTTCAGGGGGCTGGACCTCCAGATACTGAAACACAAAGAGGGAGGGGGGAGGTTCAAGGATCAACAGGCAGAGTCTCATGCCCCCAGGCCCTGGGAGGAGCAGGAGGTCTGATGACACAGGATGGGGTGGTGACCTGCCCCTCCACCCAGACCCTCCATGCCATCCAGACAGAAGAGCTGCACGTTGAATGTGTGCCGCTTCCTGAAGCATGTCATTGTTATCGCCCAATAAGACGTGATCCTTCCAATATCCCCACCAACCCTGTCTATGCATTTTCATTTTAAAAATCATTAATGCTTTGGTAAAACATACATTTCACTTAATACATTCCAGCATAAAAGCATTACAGAAACCACTGTTTTAAAGAGTGAAGAACAGGGTGTGTGTATACATATACATACATATGCACACATATATATAAAATACACAAAAAAATACACATTCATATTGGAATGAGACCACCACTTCTCCGCCTGTCCTTCCCAATTTCTCCCCCACCTCCCCTTTTCCCTCGTTTATAAGACAGGAGAAAAAGGAGAAAGCAAAACGTTGGAAAGAAACAGAAGTCAGATAAATAGTTAGATGACCTTGACGCCACCACCAGGCCCTGGTGGTTAAAATAATAATAATAGTATTAACCCCTGACCAAAACTACTTGTGTCATCTGTAAATTCCAGACATTGTATGAAGAAACACTGTAAAACGTTTTGTTCTGTTAGCTGAGGCATGTAGCCCCCAGTCACGTTCCCCATGCCTGCTCCATCTATCACGACCCTTTCACATGGACCTCTTAAAGTTTGAAGCCCTTAAAAGGGCCAAGAATTTCTTTTTCAGGGATCTCTGCTTTTAAGACGCAAGTCGGCTGATGCTCCCGGCCAAATAAACTTCTTCCTTCTTTAATCCCGTGTCTGGGTAGTTTTTGTCAGCGGCTAGTCCTGTTACAATATGTATATCAAGGGTTTCTTTGTTGGCATCTGACACAGACACAGAACCACTGATGCCCAAACCAGTGTTCTCCACACATAGAAACCTCCAACCTCATCTTGAGAAATAGGGCCATGAGGCCACCCCAGGCACCAAGGGCTCCACGGAGACTGAGGGGTCCCTGGGACTGGGCACATCCCAGCGAGTCTTGGATCCTGGCCCTTCCCCTTCTTGATGCCAGGCCCTACTGAGTGGCCGCAGGTGTACAATGCTGGGCTGGGTGGGCTGCTTGTGTGGCAAGAAACCTGGGGCTGCCTCTCTCCCTCTCACACCTTTCCCAGGAGGCATGAAACAGGGGGATTCATGATCAACCCCAGTGGCTGCTCATGCTGAACCAGTGATGCTCCCTCCCCGTTGTCTTCTGGGGACAAGGAGGGCAGGGCTGGGTCCCCTCAAATGAGCTTAAGTGGCACTGCAGACAAGAACGTAATGCATGGCCCTCAGAATCCTGCATGTGGTAGCCTGACCAGCACCTCAGCCCCTCCCTCATTAAAGCAGCCTATGGAGGGCTCAGCCCAGTGGGCTCAGGGGCTGCTATGGAGAGGGTGTCTGTTCCCTGGAGGATGTTCTCAGGGCATCCTTCACTTGCCTTTAGGGATTTCCACCATCAAATACAAAGGTCACAACAGGTCAGGTCAGGCTCTTCAGCATCCTCATCCTCCTCGAGCTCACTAGGTTTTCTGAGGGCACAAGAGAGTGAGGGCAGCCATGGGCACACAGGCATTGTCTGCCTTCCCCTGGTCATGCCGCCCCCGCACACTCACATTTCTTCTGCCTGTTCAGGGTTTGTCTCTATTGCTTTTTCTTCAGGTTCCGGGAGAGGACTTGTTGGTATCTGGGAGGAAGAAAACAACTGCACATGTCCAGAGACCCCAGTGCAGCAAAAGCCCCCGGGCGGGGGAGGGGGGCAGCCAGAGCAGACCCAGATGTCACTGGGAACCCTTCCTGCAGGGTGGGGCCAACTCTTCTGACCTCAGCCGGGCTCCCCGCCTAAACCCTGTGGGGTTGCTCAACAGGATTCA